>NC_092343.1:248260000-248560000 GCF_046630445.1 Rutidosis leptorrhynchoides
TAATTATGATAACTTTAATATTTACGATAATTTTTAATATTATCTTTAAAATAATAATTCTATTTAAAATAATAATAATAATGATATTTTATAGTAACAATGACATTTCTATTAAAATGATAATTTTTGTTAAAATGATAGTTTTAATAGTAACGATACTTTTAATAATAATAGTAATGATAAAAATAATAAGAACGATAATTTTATCTAAATTAATATCTTATAATATTTTAATTTCATCATGATACTCTTACTCATTATTTCCTAAGCGTTTCGTTTAATAGCTTTTAATCGTCTTTTATATCGTGTTCATAATAATGATAATAATAGTAATCAAAATATTTAGGTGTTACAATTATTTGTTTTAATTACACTAATATTAATAATGATAGTTACTATAATATTATTAACGATAATACTAATAATTATCTTAATGATAATATAGTAATAATAATAATAACAATAACAATAACCATTTTTAAATAATGATATATATATATTAATAATGATAATAATAATAATAATAATACTAATAATAATAATAATAATAATAATAATAATAATAATAATAATAATAATAATAATAATGATAATTGGATAATAATAATAATACTAATTATAACTTTAACGATAATAACGATAGTAATAAAAAAACAATTTTTAATGATAAATCCCTTTTATTGATAAAGATAATAATAATGATAATAATAAGATAAAACTAGAACGACGATAAAAACGACGATAATAATAATCATTTTTAATAAAAATATCGAAAATTCAATTGATTATAACTTCTAATCCGTTCATCGAAACCATTCGATATCTAAAGGAAAAGTTCTTAATTTTTCGCTAGCTTTCCAAGGACATGCATATCTTATACTTTATCTCAACCGCAAGTGTAACTAATTCAAGATTCAACCTAACCTGTCTAAGGGCAATATCAAAAGTACAAGCATGCATAATCCTAAATACTCGAGCACTAGTCAGGGATACACTATTAGTATGTAAAAGTTGAATTATGAGTACTCACGTATCAATATTGAGATTCAATATTGCAGGAAAGGTACGTAGATGCAACGGAAATGATAAACACTATATTGACCTCACGAGCATACCCATGAACCATACTCAATCACCTCCATAGCTATAACCCATAATTTCCTTAATCCTATCCTACTCGAAAAACAATTTCGAAATCACTCGGACAACACTCCGTCGTAATATTTTATGTATACTAATAATATCTTGAAATAATACGGAGTAAATATATATATGTAAATCGATTGAGAGAGTTTAGAGAAAAATATTTTCAAGTTTCTATGAAATAATGAAACATATTGAATTTTATTTATAATAGATTTTTGAATTATTAAAATGAATTATTAAAGTATGAATTATTAAAGTGAATTATTAAAGTATGAATTATTAAAGTGAATTATTAAAGTATGAATTATTAAAGTATAAATTATTAAAGTATGAATTATTTAAGTGAATTATTAAAGTTAAAGTAAAGTAAAAATAAAGTAAAGGTAAAGTTTAAGTATAGTAAAAGTATAAAACTATGTACGTATTATACGCGTATAAATATATATAATATTAATTTAAATCGTTATATATATTTAATAAAATAAAATATAAATATCTTTATCTTTATCATACTAGTTAAGTAATGAGTTGTCAAAAGTGATTCTAGATATTTATAAAAGTTATATACGTTTTAATAATAAAGTTCTTTTTAAACTGAAAACGTTTTTGTACGTTTGAAACTAAATAGATCAATCGAGTCTTTATGAGATTCAATCTTCCACTATCCTTTGTCTAGTTCTCAATGATTGACAATTTGTTCTTATTTATAAATTACTTTACCATTTTCCGAATATTGTTAAAATGGAAAGATTTCTCAAATCAACGTGGGCCTTTCAACAGAGACTTGTAATCATAATTTAATATATCTGATAATTCAATCAGTTGATCTTATCTTCTAATTCCATTGATAAATATTTTGAAACAGATACAATCATATAAAGTATTTAATCTAATATTTCGTTTACGTTTCAAGTTATAATATATATACACATATACATATATAATCATATTCGTTTAATAGTTCGTGAATCGTTGGAACTTGGTCGAGGTTGAATGAATGTATGAACATAGTTTAAAATTCTTGAAATTTAACTTAACAAATATTGCTTATTATGTCGAAAACATATAAAGATTAAAGTTTAAATTTGGTTGGAAATTTCTGGGTTGTCACATTTTTAACTGCAACAACTTAAATATACGCTATTGGAGCTGGAATTACCGCGACTGCTGGCACCAGACTTGCCCTCCAATGGATCCTCGTTAAGGGATTTAGATTGTACTCATTCCAATTACCAGACTCATATGAGCCCGGTATTGTTATTTATTGTCACTACCTCCCCATGTCAGGATTGGGTAATTTGCACGCCTGATGCCTTCCTTGGATGTGGTAGCCTTTTCTCAGGCTCCCTCTCCGGAATCGAACCCTAATTCTCCGTCACCCGTCACCACCATAGTAG
The DNA here is from genome assembly GCF_046630445.1 of Rutidosis leptorrhynchoides. NCBI lineage: Eukaryota > Viridiplantae > Streptophyta > Magnoliopsida > Asterales > Asteraceae > Rutidosis > Rutidosis leptorrhynchoides. Next base: position 248,262,544 of record NC_092343.1, read on the forward strand.
GCCAATATCCTACCATCGAAAGTTGATAGGGCAGAAATTTGAATGATGCGTCGCCGGCACGAGGGCCGTGCGATCCGTCGAGTTATCATGAATCATCGCAGCAACGGGCAGAGCCCGCGTCGACCTTTTATCTAATAAATGCATCCCTTCCAGAAGTCGGGGTTTGTTGCACGTATTAGCTCTAGAATTACTACGGTTATTGAAATGTCCCGTTCTTATTGATTAAAAACGTTCCATATTAATTGATTTCGTTGCGAGGTTTTGACCTCTATATGAGACGTTTTTCAAAGACTGCATTCATTTTTAAAACAAACCATAACCTTTATTTCATAAATAAAGGTTTAAAAAGCTTTACGTAGATTATCAAATAATGATAATCTAAAATATCCTGTTTACACACGACCATTACATAATGGTTTACAATACAAATATGTTACATCGAAATTAGTTTCTTGAATGCAGTTTTTACACAATATCATACAAACATGGACTCCAACTCTTGTCCTTATTTTAGTATGCAACAACGGAAGCTCTTAGTATTCACCTGAGAATAAACATGCTTTAAACGTCAACAAAAATGTTGGTGAGTTATAGGTTTAACCTATATATATCAAATCGTAACAATAGACCACAAGATTTCATATTTCAATACACATCCCATACATAGAGATAAAAATCATTCATATGGTGAACACCTGGTAACCGACATTAACAAGATGCATATATATAAGAATATCCCCATCATTCCGGGACACCCTTCGGATATGATATAAATTTCGAAGTACTAAAGCATCCGGTACTTTGGATGGGGTTTGTTAGGCCCAATAGATCTATCTTTAGAGTTCGCGTCAATTAGGGTGTCTGTTCCCTAATTCTTAGATTACCAGACTTAATAAAAAGGGGCATATTCGATTTCGATAATTCAACCATAGAATGTAGTTTCACGTAGTTGTGTCTATTTTGTAAATCATTTATAAAACCTGCATGTATTCTCATCCCAAAAATATTAGATTTTAAAAGTGGGACTATAACTCACTTTCACAGATTTTTACTTCGTCGGGAAGTAAGACTTGGCCACTAGTTGATTCACGAACCTATAACAATATATACATATATATCAAAGTATGTTTAAAATATATTTACAACACTTTTAATATATTTTGATGTTTTAAGTTTATTAAGTCAGCTGTCCTCGTTAGTAACCTACAACTAGTTGTCCACAGTTAGATGTACAGAAATAAATCGATAAATATTATCTTGAATCAATCCACGACCCAGTGTATACGTATCTCAGTATTGATCACAACTCAAACTATATATATTTTGGAATCAACCTCAACCCTGTATAGCTAACTCCAACATTCACATATAGAGTGTCTATGGTTGTTCCGAAATATATATAGATGTGTCGACATGATAGGTCGAAACATTGTATACGTGTCTATGGTATCTCAAGATTACATAATATACAATACAAGTTGATTAAGTTAAGGTTGGAATAGATTTGTTACCAATTTTCACGTAGCTAAAATGAGAAAAATTATCCAATCTTGTTTTACCCATAACTTCTTCATTTTAAATCCATTTTGAGTGAATCAAATTGATATGGTTTCATGTTGAACTCTATTTTATGAATCTAAACAGAAAAAGTATAGGTTTATAGTCGGAAAAATAAGTTACAAGTCGTTTTTGTAAAGGTAGTCATTTCAGTCGAAAGAACGACGTCTAGATAACCATTTTAGAAAACATACTTCCACTTTGAGTTTAACCATAATTTTTGGATATAGTTTCATGCTCATAATAAAAATCATTTTCTCAGAATAATAACTTTTAAATCAAAGTTTATCATAGTTTTTAATTAACTAACCCAAAACAGCCCGCGGTGTTACTACGACGGCGTAAATCCGGTTTTACGGTGTTTTTCGTGTTTCCAGGTTTTAAATCATTAAGTTAGCATATCATATAGATATAGAACATGTGTTTAGTTAATTTTAAAAGTCAAGTTAGAAGGATTAACTTTTGTTTGCGAACAAGTTTAGAATTAACTAAACTATGTTCTAGTGATTACGAGTTTAAACCTTCGAATAAGATAGTTTTATATATATGAATCGAATGATGTTATGAAAATCATTACTACCTCAAGTTTAGTAGGTAAACCTACTGGAAGTGACAAGAAATGATCTAGCTTCAAAGGATCTTGGATGGCTTGAAAGTTCTTGAAGTAGGATCATGACACAAAAACAAGTTCAAGTAAGATTTTTACTCGAATTAAGATAGTTTATAGTTATAGAAATTGAATCAAAGTTTGAATATGAATATTACCTTGAATAAGAAAGATAACCTACTGTATATAACAAAGGTTTCTTGATCTTAGATGATTACTTGGAATGGATTAGAAAGCTTGGAAGTAAATTAGTAAACTTGAAGGGATTTTTGAAGTGTTCTTGAAGTGTTCTTCCTATGATGATTATAGCTTGATGCTTGAAGTGATTTTTGATGAAGATGATTATTAACTACTGGAAAAATACGTTCATAATAGTGTGTGTGTGTGTGTTGAGAGAGAATTAGAAAGAGAATTGGAAGTGAAATGGAGTGAATGATGAGTGGTAATTGGTGAGTGGTGAGTGGGGTTAAAAGGAGTTATAGTTAGTTGACTAGCCCATGGTAGAAGTTAAAATTGATTAGTCATACATGAAATAATCAAGAGTGGAATCCCATGCTAGTTCCTATTGGTATATACCCATAGTAAGTACGTTTTGAAGCTGTGTATAATACGGGTAAGAATACGACTAGAATTCTCGATGCAAGAAAAGAATGGGAAAGTAACTGTAACCATTTTCGTTAAGTATGAGTGTTTTGATATATGTCTTGAAGTCTTCCAAAAGTATTTTAATACATCTAAATACACTACATGTATATACATTTTAACCGAGTTGTTAAGTCATCGTTAGTCGTTACATGTAAGTGTTGTTTTGAAACCTTTAAGTTAACGATCTCAATTAATGTTGTTACCCATTGTTTATTATATCTAATGAGATGTTAAATTATTATATTATCATGATATTATGATATATTAATATATCTTAATATGATATATATACATTTAAATGTCGTTACAACGATAATCGTTACATATATGTCTCGTTTCGAAATCCTTAAGTTAGTAGTCTTGTTTATATGTATATAACTCATTGTTAATATACTTATGGAGATACTTACTTATCATAATCTCATGTTAACCATATGTATATCCATATATATATCGTCATGTCATTTTTACAAGTTTTAACGTTCGTGAATCGCCGGTCAACTTGGGTGGTCAATTGTCTATATGAAACATATTTCAATTAATCAAGTCTTAACAAGTTTGATTGCTTAACATGTTGGAAACATTTAATCATGTAAATATCAATCTCAATTAATATATATAAACATGGAAAAGTTCGGGTCACTACAGTACCTACCCGTTAAATAAATTTCGTCCCGAAATTTTAAGCTGTTGAAGGTGTTGACGAATCTTCTGGAAATAGATGCGGGTATTTCTTCTTCATCTGATCTTCACGCTCCCAGGTGAGCTCGAGTCCTCTATGAGCATTCCATCGAACTTTAACAATTGGTTTGCTTAAGTCTTTTAACCTCACGATCCATTATTTCGACGGGTTCTTCGATGAATTGGAGTTTTTTGTTGATTTGGATTTCATCTAACGGAATAGTGAGATCTTCTTTAGCAAAACATTTCTTCAAATTCGAGACGTGGAAAGTGTTATGTACAGCCGCGAGTTGTTGAGGTAACTCAAGTGGGTAAGCTACTGGTCCGACGCGATCAATAATCTTGAATGGTCCAATATACCTTGGATTTAATTTCCCTCGTTTACCAAATCGAACAATGCCTTTCCAAGGTGCAACTTTAAGCATGACCATCTCTCCAATTTCAAATTCTATATCTTTTCTTTTAATGTCAGCGTAGCTCTTTTGTCGACTTTGGGCGGTTTTCAACCTTTGTTGAATTTGGATGATCTTCTCGGTAGTTTCTTGTATAATCTCCGGACCCATAATCTGTCTATCCCCCACTTCACTCCAACAAATCGGAGACCTGCACTTTCTACCATAAAGTGCTTCAAACGGCGCCATCTCAATACTTGAATGGTAGCTGTTGTTGTAGGAAAATTCTGCTAACGGTAGATGTCGATCCCAACTGTTTCCGAAATCAATAACACATGCTCGTAGCATGTCTTCAAGCGTTTGTATCGTCCTTTCGCTCTGCCCATCAGGTTGTGGATGATAGGCAGTACTCATGTCTAGACGAGTTCCTAATGCTTGCTGTAATGTCTGCCAGAATCTTGAAATAAATCTGCCATCCCTATCAGAGATAATAGAGATTGGTATTCCATGTCTGGAGACGACTTCCTTCAAATACAGTCGTGCTAACTTCTCCATCTTGTCATCTTCTCTTATTGGCAGGAAGTGTGCTGATTTGGTGAGACGATCAACTATTACCCAAATAGTATCAAAACCACTTGCAGTCTTTGGCAATTTAGTGATGAAATCCATGGTAATGTTTTCCCATTTCCATTCTGGGATTTCGGGTTGTTGAAGTAGACCTGATGGTTTCTGATGCTCAGCTTTGACCTTAGAACACGTCAAACATTCTCCTACGTATTTAGCAACATCGGCTTTCATACCCGGCCACCAAAAATGTTTCTTGAGATCCTTGTACATCTTCCCCGTTCCAGGATGTATTGAGTATCTGGTTTTATGAGCTTCTCTAAGTACCATTTCTCTCATATCTCCAAATTTTGGTACCCAAATCCTTTCAGCCCTATACCGGGTTCCGTCTTCCCGAATATTAAGATGCTGCTCCGATCCTTTGGGTATTTCATCCTTTAAATTTCCTTCTTTTAAAACTCCTTGTTGCGCCTCCTTTATTTGAGTAGTAAGGTTATTATGAATCATTATATTCATAGATTTTACTCGAATGGGTTCTCTGTCCTTCCTGCTCAAGGCACCGGCTACCACATTTGCCTTCCCCGGGTGGTAACGAATCTCAAAGTCGTAATCATTCAATAATTCAATCCACCTACGCTGCCTCATATTCAGTTGTTTCTGATTAAATATGTGTTGAAGACTTTTGTGGTCGGTATATATAATACTTTTGACCCCATATAAGTAGTGCCTCCAAGTCTTTAATGCAAAAACAACCGCGCCTAATTCCAAATCATGCGTCGTATAATTTTGTTCGTGAATCTTCAATTGTCTAGACGCATAAGCAATCACCTTCGTTCGTTGCATTAATACACAACCGAGACCTTGCTTTGATGCGTCACAATAAATCACAAAATCATCATTCCCTTCAGGCAATGACAATATATGTGACGCCCCGTACAAAATCATCGTGTACGGTACATCAACAACAGGATCATTACAAGGTCAAACACTATATGCTGTTTGAAAACCAGTTTTGCATTCATGAACAGATAACGTTTTACAAAAGATGAATAGGAAACATTAACATGAGTACATGATACTAAGGTCATTACAAAGCTATTGTTTTGAAAATAACATAAGTTGGGAATGCAAAGTAAAAGTTTCATGCTTGAGACATCTCTAAGTAATGCAGCGGAAGTCTAACACAGCAAGTCTGTAACAGCAAGTCTATACACCGAGACTAGAACAGCAAGGCTAACAGCAGAAGCAACAACGTCTAAACACCTGAGAAATACATGCTTAAAAAGTCAACACGAATGTTGGTGAGCTATAGTTTGTTTGTATTCAGTAATGTAATGTAGGCCACGAGATTTCAGTGCTTCAAACAAGCATTTCAAATCAGTAATTCAAATCAGTATGATAAAGTATATGTATAACCGTGGGCACTCGGTAACTAACTTAACGTTTATACCCCCTGAAAGTACACTTGGCAAGTGCGTATGTCTACGAAGTATTAAACACTCGTTAAATGCTAGCGCGACTATGAAATGTCCCGTTCTTATTGATTAAAAACGTTCCATATTAATTGATTTCGTTGCGAGGTTTTGACCTCTATATGAGACATTTTTCAAAGACTGCATTCATTTTTAAAACAAACCATAACCTTTATTTCATAGATAAAGGTTTTAAAAAGCTTTACGTAGATTATCAAATAATGATAATCTAAAATATCCTGTTTACACACGACCATTACATAATGGTTTACAATACAAATATGTTACAACAAAATAAGTTTCTTAAATGCAGTTTTTACACAATATCATACAAGCATGGACTCCAAATCTCGTCCTTATTTAAGTATGCGACAGCGGAAGCTCTTAATAATCACCTGAGAATAAACATGCTTAAAACGTCAACAAAAATGTTGGTGAGTTATAGGTTTAACCTATATATATCAAATCATAATAATAGACCACAAGATTTCATATTTCAATACACATCCCATACATAGAGATAAAAATCATTCATATGGTGAACACCTGGTAACCGACATTAACAAGATGCATATTTATAAGAATATCCCCATCATTCCGGGACACCCTTCGGATATGATATAAATTTCGAAGTACTAAAGCATCCGGTACTTTGGATGGGGTTTGTTAGGCCCAATAGATCTATCTTTAGGATTCGCGTCAATTAGGGTGTCTGTTCCCTAATTCTTAGATTACCAGACTTAAATAAAAAGGGGCATATTCGATTTCGATAATTCAACCATATAATGTAGTTTCGATTACTTGTGTCTATTTCGTAAAATATTTATAAAAATTGCATGTATTCTCATCCCAAAAATATTAGATTTTAAAAGTGGGACTATAACTCACTTTCACAGATTTTTACTTCGTCGGGAAGTAAGACTTGGCCACTGGTTGATTCACGAACCTATAACAATATATACATATATATCAAAGTATGTTCAAAATATATTTACAACACTTTTAATATATTTTGATGTTTTAAGTTTATTAAGTCAGCTGTCCTCGTTAGTAACCTACAACTAGTTGTCCACAGTTAGATGTACAGAAATAAATCGATAAATATTATCTTGAATCAATCCACGACCCAGTGTATACGTATCTCAGTATTGATCACAACTCAAACTATATATATTTTGGAATCAACCTCAACCCTGTATAGCTAACTCCAACATTCACATATATAGTGTCTATGGTTGTTCCGAAATATATATAGATGTGTCGACATGATAGGTCGAAACATTGTATACGTGTCTATGGTATCTCAAGATTACATAATATACAATACAAGTTGATTAAGTTATGGTTGGAATAGATTTGTTACCAATTTTCACGTAGCTAAAATGAGAAAAATTATCCAATCTTGTTTTACCCATAACTTCTTCATTTTAAATCCGTTTTGAGTGAATCAAATTTCTATGGTTTTATATTGAACTCTATTTTATGAATCTAAACAGAAAAGTATAGGTTTATAGTCGGAAAAATAATTTACAAGTCGTTTTTGTAAAGGTAGTCATTTCAGTCGAAAGAACGACGTCTAGATGACCATTTTAGAAAACATACTTCCACTTTGAGTTTAATCATAATTTTTGGATATAGTTTCATGTTCATAATAAAAATCATTTTCTCATAATAACAACTTTTAAATCAAAGATTATCATAGTTTTTAATTAACTAACCCAAAACAGCCCGCGGTGTTACTACGACGGCGTAAATCCGGTTTTACGGTGTTTTTCGTGTTTCCAGGTTTTAAATCATTAAGTTAGCATATCATATAGATATACAACATGTGTTTAGTTGATTTTAAAAGTCAAGTTAGAAGGATTAACTTTTGTTTGCGAACAAGTTTAGAATTAACTAAACTATGTTCTAGTGATTACAAGTTTAAACCTTCGAATAAGATAGCTTTATATGTATGAATCGAATGATGTTATGAACATCATTACTACCTTAAGTTCCTTGGATAAACCTACTGGAAAAGAGAAAAATGGATCTAGCTTCAATGGATCCTTGGATGGCTCGAAGTTCTTGAAGCAGAATCATGACACGAAAACAAGTTCAAGTAAGATCATCACTTGAAATAAGATTGTTATAGTTATAGAAATTGAACCAAAGTTTGAATATGATTATTACCTTGTATTAGAATGATAACCTACTGTAAGAAACAAAGATTTCTTGAGGTTGGATGATCACCTTACAAGATTGGAAGTGAGCTAGCAAACTTGAAAGTATTCTTGATTTTATGAAACTAGAACTTTTGGAATTTATGAAGAACACTTAGAACTTGAAGATAGAACTTGAGAGAGATCAATTAGATGAAGAAAATTGAAGAATGAAAGTGTTTGTAGGTGTTTTTGGTCGTTGGTGTATGGATTAGATATAAAGGATATGTTATTTTGTTTTCATGTAAATAAGTCATGAATGATTACTCATATTTTTGTAATTTTATGAGATATTTCATGCTAGTTGCCAAATGATGGTTCCCACATGTGTTAGGTGACTCACATGGGCTGCTAAGAGCTGATCATTGGAGTGTATATACCAATAGTACATACATCTAAAAGCTGTGTATTGTACGAGTACGAATACGGGTGCATACGAGTAGAATTGTTGATGAAACTGAACGAGGATGTAATTGTAAGCATTTTTGTTAAGTAGAAGTATTTTGATAAGTGTCTTGAAGTCTTTCAAAAGTGTATGAATACATATTAAAACACTACATGTATATACATTTTAACTGAGTCGTTAAGTCATCGTTAGTCGTTACATGTAAATGTTGTTTTGAAACCTTTAGGTTAACGATCTTGTTAAATGTTGTTAACCCAATGTTTATAATATCAAAAGAGATTTTAAATTATTATATTATCATGATATTATGATGTACGAATATCTCTTAATATTATATATATACATTAAATGTCGTTACAACGATAAACGTTACATATATGTCTCGTTTCAAAATCATTAAGTTAGTAGTCTTGTTTTTACATATGTAGTTCATTGTTAATATAATTAATGATATGTTTAATTATCATAATATCATGTTAACTATATATATAACCATATATATGTCATCATATAGTTTTTTTACAAGTTTTAACGTTCGTGAATCACCGGTCAACTTGGGTGGTCAATTGTCTATATGAAACCTATTTCAATTAATCAAGTCTTAACAAGTTTGATTGCTTAACATGTTGGAAACATTTAATCATGTAAATATCAATCTCAATTAATATATATAAACATGGAAAAGTTCGGGTCACTACAGTACCTACCCGTTAAATAAATTTCGTCCCGAAATTTTAAGCTGTTGAAGGTGTTGACGAATCTTCTGGAAATAGATGCGGGTATTTCTTCTTCATCTGATCTTCACGCTCCCAGGTGAACTCGGGTCCTCTACAAGCATTCCATCGAACCTTAACAATTGGTATCTTGTTTTGCTTAAGTCTTTTAACCTCACGATCCATTATTTCGACGGGTTCTTCGATGAATTGAAGTTTTTCGTTGATTTGGATTTCATCTAACGGAATAGTGAGATCTTCTTTAGCAAAACATTTCTTTAAATTCGAGACGTGGAAAGTGTTATGTACAGCCGCGAGTTGTTGAGGTAACTCTAGTCGGTAAGCTACTGGTCCGACACGATCAATAATCTTGAATGGTCCAATATACCTTGGATTTAATTTCCCTCGTTTACCAAATCGAACAACGCCTTTCCAAGGTGCAACTTTAAGCATGACCATCTCTCCAATTTCAAATTCTATATCTTTTCTTTTAATGTCAGCGTAGCTCTTTTGTCGACTTTGGGCGGTTTTCAACCGTTGTTGAATTTGGATGATCTTCTCGGTAGTTTCTTGTATAATCTCCGGACCCGTAATCTGTCTATCCCCCACTTCACTCCAACAAATCGGAGACCTGCACTTTCTACCATAAAGTGCTTCAAACGGCGCCATCTCAATGCTTGAATGGTAGCTGTTGTTGTAGGAAAATTCTGCTAACGGTAGATGTCGATCCCAACTGTTTCCGAAATCAATAACACATGCTCGTAGCATGTCTTCAAGCGTTTGTATCGTCCTTTCGCTCTGCCCATCAGTTTGTGGATGATAGGCAGTACTCATGTCTAGACGAGTTCCTAATGCTTGCTGTAATGTCTGCCAGAATCTTGAAATAAATCTGCCATCCCTATCAGAGATAATAGAGATTGGTATTCCATGTCTGGAGATGACTTCCTTCAAATACAGTCGTGCTAACTTCTCCATCTTGTCATCTTCTCTTATTGGCAAGAAGTGTGCTGATTTGGTGAGACGGTCAACTATTACCCAAATAGTATCAAAACCACTTGCAGTCCTTGGCAATTTAGTGATGAAATCCATGGTAATGTTTTCCCATTTCCATTCCGGGATTTCGGGTTGTTGAAGTAGACCCGATGGTTTCTGATGCTCAGCTTTGACCTTAGAACACGTCAAACATTCTCCTACGTATTTAGCAACATCGGCTTTCATACCCGGCCACCAAAAATGTTTCTTGAGATCCTTGTACATCTTCCCCGTTCCAGGATGTATTGAGTATCTGGTTTTATGAGCTTCTCTAAGTACCATTTCTCTCATATCTCCAAATTTTGGTACCCAAATCCTTTCAGCCCTATACCGGGTTCCGTCTTCCCGAATATTAAGATGCTTCTCCGATCCTTTGGGTATTTCATCCTTTAAATTTCCCTCTTTTAAAACTCCTTGTTGCGCCTCCTTTATTTGAGTAGTAATGTTATTATAAATCATTATATTCATAGATTTTACTCGAATGGGTTCTCTGTCCTTCCTGCTCAAGGCATCGGCTACCACATTTGCCTTCCCCGGGTGGTAACGAATCTCAAAATCGTAATCATTCAATAATTCAATCCACCTACGCTGCCTCATATTCAGTTGTTTCTGATTAAATATGTGTTGAAGACTTTTGTGGTCGGTATATATAATACTTTTGACCCCATATAAGTAGTGCCTCCAAGTCTTTAATGCAAAAACAACCGCGCCTAATTCCAAATCATGCGTCGTATAATTTTGTTCGTGAATCTTCAATTGTCTAGACGCATAAGCAATCACCTTCGTTCGTTGCATTAATACACAACCGAGACCTTGCTTTGATGCATCACAATAAATCACAAAATCATCATTACCTTCAGGCAATGACAATATAGGTGCCGTAGTTAGCTTTTTCTTCAATAACTGAAACGCTTTCTCTTGTTCATCATTCCATTCAAATTTCTTCCCTTTATGCGTTAATGCAGTCAAGGGTTTTGCTATTCTGGAAAAGTCTTGGATGAACCTTCTGTAGTAACCAGCTAGTCCTAAAAACTGGCGTATGTGTTTCGGAGTTTTCGGGGTTTCCCACTTTTCAACAGTTTCTATCTTTGCCGGATCCACCTTAATACCTTCTTTGTTCACTATGTGACTGAGGAATTGAACTTCTTCCAACCAAAATGCACACTTTGAAAACTTAGCGTACAATTCTTCCTTCCTCAATACTTCTAACACCTTTCTCAAATGTTCACCGTGTTCTTGGTCATTCTTTGAGTAAATAAGTATGTCATCAATGAAAACAATGACAAACTTGTCAAGGTATGGTCCACACACTCGGTTCATAAGGTCCATGAACACAGCTGGTGCATTAGTTAAACCAAACGGCATGACCATAAACTCGTAATGACCGTAACGTGTTCTGAAAGCAGTCTTTGGAATATCATCTTCTTTCACCCGCATTTGATGATACCCGGAACGTAAGTCAATCTTTGAATAAACAGACGAGCCTTGTAGTTGATCAAATAAGTCATCGATTCTCGGTAGTGGGTAGCGGTTCTTGATGGTAAGTTTGTTCAACTCTCGGTAGTCGATACACAACCTGAATGTACCATCTTTCTTCTTGACAAACAAAACAGGAGCTCCCCACGGTGATGTGCTTGGTCGAATGAAACCACGCTCTAAAAGTTCTTGTAATTGGCTTTGTAGTTCTTTCATCTCGCTGGGTGCGAGTCTGTAAGGAGCACGAGCTATTGGTGCAGCTCCTGGTACAAGATCTATTTGAAATTCAACGGATCGATGTGGGGGTAATCCCGGTAATTCTTTCGGAAATACATCAGGAAATTCTTTTGCGACGGGAACATCATTGATGCTCTTTTCTTCAGTTTGTACTTTCTCGACGTGTGCTAGAACAGTATAGCAACCTTTTCTTATTAGTTTTTGTGCCTTCAAATTACTAATAAGATGTAGGTTCGTGTTGCCCTTTTCTCCGTACACCATTAAGGGTTTTCCTTTTTCTCGTATAATGCGAATTGCATTTTTGTAACAAACGATCTCCGCTTTCACTTCTTTCAACCAGTCCATACCGATTATCACATCAAAACTCCCTAACTCTACTGGTATCAAATCAATCTTAAATGTTTCGCTAACCAGTTTAATTTCTCGATTCCGACATATATTATCTGCTGAAATTAATTTACCATTTGCTAATTCGAGTAAAAATTTACTATCCAAAGGCGTCAATGGACAACTTAATTTAGCACAAAAATCTCTACTCATATAGCTTCTATCCGCACCCGAATCAAATAAAACGTAAGCAGATTTATTGTCAATAAGAAACGTACCCGTAACAAGCTCCGGGTCTTCCTGTGCCTCTGCCGCATTAATATTGAAAACTCTTCCACGGCCTTGTCCATTCGTGTTCTCCTGGTTCGGGCAATTTCTAATAATGTGGCCTGGTTTTCCACATTTATAACAAACTACATTGGCATAACTTGCTCCGACACTACTTGCTCCGCCATTACTCATTCCGACACCATTTGTTCCTTTCGTTCTATTAACCCCTGGTCCGTAGACCTCACACTTCGCCGCGCTATGACCATTTCTTTTACACTTGTTGCAAAATTTGGTGCAGAACCCCGAGTGATTCTTTTCACACCTTTGGCATAGCTGCTTCTGATTGTTGTTGTTGTTGCGGTTATTATTGTTGTTGGGATGATTGTTGTAGTTGCTGTTGTTGTTGTTGTTGTTGTTGTTGGGCCGTTTGTTGTAGTTGCGATTGATGTTGCGATTGTTGGGATAATTGTTGCGATTATTGTTGTAATTGTTGTTGTTGTTGTATTGGTGATTCTTATCACCGTTTTCCTCCCACTTTCTTTTGACTTGCTTCACATTGGCCTCTTCAGCAGTCTGTTCTTTAATTCTTTCTTCAATTTGGTTCACGAGTTTGTGAGCCATTCTACATGCCTGTTGTATGGAGGCGGGCTCGTGTGAACTTATATCTTCTTGGATTCTTTCCGGTAATCCTTTCACAAACGCGTCGATCTTCTCTTCCTCATCTTCGAATGCTCCCGGACACAATAGGCACAATTCTGTGAATCGTCTTTCGTACGTGGTAATATCAAATCCTTGGGTTCGTAACCCTCTAAGTTCTGTCTTGAGCTTATTGACCTCGGTTCTGGGACGGTACTTCTCATTCATCAAGTGCTTGAATGCTGACCACGGTAGTGCGTACGCATCGTCTTGTCCCACTTGCTCTAGATAGGTATTCCACCATGTTAACGCAGAACCTGTGAAGGTATGCGTAGCGTACTTTACTTTGTCCTCTTCAGTACACTTACTTATGGAAAATACCGATTCGACCTTCTCGGTCCACCGTTTCAATCCGATCGGTCCTTCAGTTCCATCAAATTCCAAAGGTTTGCAAGCAGTGAATTCTTTGTAGGTGCATCCTACACGATTTCCTGTACTGCTAGATCCAAGGTTATTGTTGGTATGTAGCGCAGCCTGTACTGCGGCTATGTTTGAAGCTAGAAAAGTACGGAATTCCTCTTCATTCATATTCACGGTGTGTCGAGTAGTCGGTGCCATTTCCTTCAAAATAGTTAAATGGAACAAGTTAATCATACAGAATATTAAGAGTAGTTAATAGTATTTTGTAGCATAATATGAACTCATTTATAAAAGCTTTTTCTTCATATTAGCGTTTTATAAGTTTAAATTCGGGTAGTACCTACCCGTTAAGTTCATACTTAGTAGCTAATATACAATTCAACTACTACAATTCTATATGAAAAACTGATTATAATAATATTTCGCGTTCAAACTTTTATACAATATTTTACAAACTTACAATACCGCTTATTTTTCATAAAGCATGAAATATAGCACACAATAACTTTGATACAAGATAGTTGTGAAGACAATTCTAGCTAGTACACAAGTCGTTCAGCAAAGGCAATAAAGACACGTAATTCATACGTCCAGAAACAAGTCATGCATTCTGGTTTTACTAGGACTACTTCCCATCCTTGGTCTTGTGCAACATAACCGTTATGGCCGTTGATAAGACATCGTGTTGTAACGTCATCAAAGGGACGAGGGTTACGTAATGTCCAACAGTCCCGTAATAATCTAAAAACCTCATTTCTTACCCCAATTACCGACTCCGTCACTTGTGGAAACGTTTTGTTTAATAGTTGTAGCCCGATGTTCTTGTTCTCACTTTGGTGAGAAGCGAACATTACTAATCCGTAAGCATAACATGCTTCTTTATGTTGCATGTTAGCCGCTTTTTCTAAATCACGAAGTCCAATATTCGGATATATTGAGTCAAAATAATTTCTTAACCCGTTGCGTAAAATAGCATTTGGGTTCCCCGCAATATATGCGTCAAAGTAAACACATCGTAACTTATGGGTTTCCCAATGTGATATCCCCCATCTTTCAAACGAAAGTCTCTTATAAACCAAGACATTCTTGGAACGTTCTTCGAATGTCTTACAAACTGATCTCGCCTTAAATAGTTGTGCCGAAGAATTCTGGCCGACTCTAGACAAGATTTCATCAATCATGTCTCCGGGTAGGTCTCTTAAAATATTGGGTTGTCTATCCATTTTGTGTTTTTAAACTGTAAAATAGACAAGAGTTAGATTCATAAAAAAAATACTTATTAATACAAGCAATTTTTACATATATCATAAAGCATAAGAACACTATATTCCATATATTACACCACACGAATACAACTATCTTATTCCGACTCGCTCGTTTCTTCTTCTTCGGTTTTGGTTCGTTTTGCCAAGTTTCTAGGGATATATGATGTTCCCCTAATACGAGCCGTCGTTGTCCACATTGGTTTAGAAAAACCTGGTGGTTTAGAGGTTCCCGGGTCATTGTTACAACTTAAGGACTTCGGGGGTTGACGATACATATAAAGTTCATCGGGGTTGGAATTAGATTTCTCTATTTTTATGCCCTTTCCCTTATTATTTTCTTTTGCCTTTTTAAATTCAGTTGGGGTAATTTCTATAACATCATCGGAATTCTCGTCGAAATCCGATTCATCGGAGAATTGGTAATCCTCCCAATATTTTGCTTCCTTGGCGGAAACACCATTGACCATAATTAACTTTGGTCGGTTGGTTGAGGATTTTCTTTTACTTAACCGTTTTATTATTTCCCCCACCGGTTCTATTTCTTCATCCGGTTCCGATTCTTCTTCCGGTTCCGATTCTTCTTCCGGTTCCGACTCTTCTTCCGGTTCCTCTTCGGGAACTTGTGAATCAGTCCACAAATCATTCCAATTTACATTTGACTCTTCATTATTATTAGGTGAGTCAATGGGACTTGTTCTAGAGGTAGACATCTATCACATAATATCAAACACGCTAAGAGATTAATATATCACATAATATTCATATGTTAAAAATATATAGTTTCCAACAAAAATGTTAAGCAATCATTTTTAAAGAAAACACGGTCGAAGTCCAGACTCACTAATGCATCCTAACAAACTCGATAAGACACACTAATGCAAATTTTCTGGTTCTCTAAGACCAACGCTCGGATACCAACTGAAATGTCCCGTTCTTATTGATTAAAAACGTTCCATATTAATTGATTTCGTTGCGAGGTTTTGACCTCTATATGAGACATTTTTCAAAGACTGCATTCATTTTTAAAACAAACCATAACCTTTATTTCATAGATAAAGGTTTTAAAAAGCTTTACGTAGATTATCAAATAATGATAATCTAAAATATCCTGTTTACACACGACCATTACATAATGGTTTACAATACAAATATGTTACAACAAAATAAGTTTCTTAAATGCAGTTTTTACACAATATCATACAAGCATGGACTCCAAATCTCGTCCTTATTTAAGTATGCGACAGCGGAAGCTCTTAATAATCACCTGAGAATAAACATGCTTAAAACGTCAACAAAAATGTTGGTGAGTTATAGGTTTAACCTATATATATCAAATCATAATAATAGACCACAAGATTTCATATTTCAATACACATCCCATACATAGAGATAAAAATCATTCATATGGTGAACACCTGGTAACCGACATTAACAAGATGCATATTTATAAGAATATCCCCATCATTCCGGGACACCCTTCGGATATGATATAAATTTCGAAGTACTAAAGCATCCGGTACTTTGGATGGGGTTTGTTAGGCCCAATAGATCTATCTTTAGGATTCGCGTCAATTAGGGTGTCTGTTCCCTAATTCTTAGATTACCAGACTTAAATAAAAAGGGGCATATTCGATTTTGATAATTCAACCATATAATGTAGTTTCGATTACTTGTGTCTATTTCGTAAAATATTTATAAAAATTGCATGTATTCTCATCCCAAAAATATTAGATTTTAAAAGTGGGACTATAACTCACTTTCACAGATTTTTACTTCGTCGGGAAGTAAGACTTGGCCACTGGTTGATTCACGAACCTATAACAATATATACATATATATCAAAGTATGTTCAAAATATATTTACAACACTTTTAATATATTTTGATGTTTTAAGTTTATTAAGTCAGCTGTCCTCGTTAGTAACCTACAACTAGTTGTCCACAGTTAGATGTACAGAAATAAATCGATAAATATTATCTTGAATCAATCCACGAACCAGTGTATACGTATCTCAGTATTGATCACAACTCAAACTATATATATTTTGGAATCAACCTCAACCCTGTATAGCTAACTCCAACATTCACATATAGAGTGTCTATGGTTGTTCCGAAATATATATAGATGTGTCGACATGATAGGTCGAAACATTGTATACGTGTTTATGGTATCTCAAGATTACATAATATACAATACAAGTTGATTAAGTTATGGTTGGAATAGATTTGTTACCAATTTTCACGTAGCTAAAATGAGAAAAATTATCCAATCTTGTTTTACCCATAACTTCTTCATTTTAAATCCGTTTTGAGTGAATCAAATTGCTATGGTTTTATATTGAACTCTATTTTATGAATCTAAACATAAAAGTATAGGTTTATAGTCGGAAAAATAAGTTACAAGTCGTTTTTGTAAAGGTAGTCATTTCAGTCGAAAGAACGACGTCTAGATGACCATTTTAGAAAACATACTTCCACTTTGAGTTTAATCATAATTTTTGGATATAGTTTCATGTTCATAATAAAAATCATTTTCTCATAATAACAACTTTTAAATCAAAGATTATCATAGTTTTTAATTAACTAACCCAAAACAGCCCGCGGTGTTACTACGACGGCGTAAATCCGGTTTTACGGTGTTTTTCGTGTTTCCAGGTTTTAAATCATTAAGTTAGCATATCATATAGATATAGAACATGTGTTTAGTTGATTTTAAAAGTCAAGTTAGAAGGATTAACTTTTGTTTGCGAACAAGTTTAGAATTAACTAAACTATGTTCTAGTGATTACAAGTTTAAACCTTCGAATAAGATAGCTTTATATGTATGAATCGAATGATGTTATGAACATCATTACTACCTTAAGTTCCTTGGATAAACCTACTGGAAAAGAGAAAAATGGATCTAGCTTCAATGGATCCTTGGATGGCTCGAAGTTCTTGAAGCAGAATCATGACACGAAAACAAGTTCAAGTAAGATCATCACTTGAAATAAGATTGTTATAGTTATAGAAATTGAACCAAAGTTTGAATATGATTATTACCTTGTATTAGAATGATAACCTACTGTAAGAAACAAAGATTTCTTGAGGTTGGATGATCACCTTACAAGATTGGAAGTGAGCTAGCAAACTTGAAAGTATTCTTGATTTTATGAAACTAGAACTTTTGGAATTTATGAAGAACACTTAGAACTTGAAGATAGAACTTGAGAGAGATCAATTAGATGAAGAAAATTGAAGAATGAAAGTGTTTGTAGGTGTTTTTGGTCGTTGGTGTATGGATTAGATATAAAGGATATGTTATTTTGTTTTCATGTAAATAAGTCATGAATGATTACTCATATTTTTGTAATTTTATGAGATATTTCATGCTAGTTGCCAAATGATGGTTCCCACATGTGTTAGGTGACTCACATGGGCTGCTAAGAGCTGATCATTGGAGTGTATATACCAATAGTACATACATCTAAAAGCTGTGTATTGTACGAGTACGAATACGGGTGCATACGAGTAGAATTGTTGATGAAACTGAACGAGGATGTAATTGTAAGCATTTTTGTTAAGTAGAAGTATTTTGATAAGTGTCTTGAAGTCTTTCAAAAGTGTATGAATACATATTAAAACACTACATGTATATACATTTTAACTGAGTCGTTAAGTCATCGTTAGTCGTTACATGTAAATGTTGTTTTGAAACCTTTAGGTTAACGATCTTGTTAAATGTTGTTAACCCAATGTTTATAATATCAAAAGAGATTTTAAATTATTATATTATCATGATATTATGATGTACGAATATCTCTTAATATTATATATATACATTAAATGTCGTTACAACGATAAACGTTACATATATGTCTCGTTTCAAAATCATTAAGTTAGTAGTCTTGTTTTTACATATGTAGTTCATTGTTAATATAATTAATGATATGTTTAATTATCATAATATCATGTTAACTATATATATAACCATATATATGTCATCATATAGTTTTTTTACAAGTTTTAACGTTCGTGAATCACCGGTCAACTTGGGTGGTCAATTGTCTATATGAAACCTATTTCAATTAATCAAGTCTTAACAAGTTTGATTGCTTAACATGTTGGAAACATTTAATCATGTAAATATCAATCTCAATTAATATATATAAACATGGAAAAGTTCGGGTCACTACAGACTAGCCCGAGTGGGGATGTCAAACCCTATGGATCCATATCTAAGATTCGCGTTCATGGTTCAAAAACCAATGATTAAACGTTACCGAGCTAAAGGGAATGTTTATGCCGTTGTATAACCCACACATATATAAGTTTAAGTACTCGTGCCTAGTATGTAAAACATAAAATCCGCATGTATTCTCAGTTCCCAAAATAAGTTAAAGTAAAAAGGGAATGCTATAACTCACAGTGATAAAAGCGGTAAAGTCGGTAATGAAAGTACGCAAGTAGTAAGTCGGTCCGAAAGGTCGTCAACCTAAATCAAGGGTTACTAGGTCAGTAGGTTGTTTTTATAAATTCTAATAGTGCATAAAATAAGTTTAAGTGTCATCATCATCATCATTCATCATCATAAAAGCTAGGTAAGTTCGACAAGAATAGAGATCGAAACAATAGGCTAACTTCAGTCAGCTGCTGCGACCTCTACGTAAATCGAAAAGATGCATAGTCAGTGGATATTGCTCCGTATGTGAGTCCCCTAACCGCTGACCAATTTTCAGAACCTAACTCGTCTTCGTTTGACCGTGGCGACGGTTTAAGTGCGAGTAGGTCAGAAATTTCAGCACAACGTTAATAGGGTGTAGTGACTCTCGGAGGGCCATAAATCCTAAACCGTAACTCGGATTAAGACGAGGCCTAAACGGAAAATCATCTAATCGAACCAAAATAACTGAAAATCAACTTTCCAGTAGCCCAACTGTAGTGACCCGAACTTTTCCATGTTTATATATATTAATTGAGATTGATATTTACATGATTAAATGTTTCCAACATATTAAGCAATCAAACTTGTTAAGACTTGATTAATTGAAATATGTTTCATATAGACAATTGACCACCCAAGTTGACCGGTGATTCACGAACGTTAAAACTTGTAAAAACTATATGATGACATATATATGGATATATATATAGTTAACATGATACTATGATAAGTAAACATATCATTAAGTATATTAACAATGAACTACATATGTAAAAACAAGACTACTAACTTAATGATTTTTAAACGAGACATATATGTAACGATTATCGTTGTAAAGACATTTAATGTATATATATCATATTAAGAGATATTCATACATGATAATATAATAATTTAAAATCTCATTTGATATTATAAACATTGATAATATAATGCATGACTTGTTTCTGGACGTATGAATTACGTGTCTTTATTGCCTTTGCTGAACGACTTGTGTACTAGCTAGAATTATCTTCACAACTATCTTGTATCAAAGTTATTGTGTGCTATATTTCATGCTTTATGTAAAATAAGCGGTATTGTAAGTTTGTAAAATATTGTATAAAAGTTTGAACGCGAAATATTATTATAATCAGTTTTTCATATAGAATTGTAGTAGTTGAATTGTATATTAGCTACTAAGTATGAACTTAACGGGTAGGTACTACCCGAATTTAAACTTATAAAACGCTAATATGAAGAAAAAGCTTTTATAAATGAGTTCATATTATGCTACGAAATACTATTAACTACTCTTAATATTCTGTATGATTAACTTGTTCCATTTGACTATTTTGAAGGAAATGGCACCGACTACTCGACACACCGTGAATATGAATGAAGGGGAATTTCGTACTTTTCTAGCTTCAAACATAGCCGCAGTACAGGCTGCGCTACATACCAACAATAACCTTGGATCTAGCAGTACAGGAAATCGTGTAGGATGCACCTACAAAGAATTCACTGCCTGCAAACCTTTGGAATTTGATGGAACCGAAGGACCGATCGGATTGAAACGGTGGACCGAGAAGGTCGAATCGGTGTTTGCCATAAGTAAGTGTACTGAAGAGGACAAAGTGAAGTACGCTACGCATACCTTCACAGGTTCTGCGTTAACATGGTGGAATACCTATCTAGAGCAAGTGGGACAAGACGATGCGTACGCACTACCGTGGTCAGCATTCAAGCACTTGATGAACGAGAAGTACCGTCCCAGAACCGAGGTCAATAAGCTCAAGACAGAACTTAGAGGGTTACGAACCCAAGGATTTGATATTACCACGTACGAAAGACGATTCACAGAATTGTGCCTATTGTGTCCGGGAGCATTCGAAGATGAGGAAGAGAAGATCGACGCGTTTGTTAAAGGATTACCGGAAAGAATCCAAGAAGATATAAGTTCACACGAGCCCGCCTCTATACAACAGGCATGTAGAATGGCTCACAAACTAGTGAACCAGATTGAAGAAAGAATTAAAGAACATACTGCTGAAGAGGCCAATGTGAAGTAAGTCAAAAGAAAGTGGGAGGAAAACGGTGATAAGAATCACCAATATAACAACAACAGCAATTACAACAATAATCGCAACAATTATCCCAACAATCGCAACATCAATCGCAACTACAACAAACGGCCCAACAACAACAACAAAAACAACAACAACAACAACAACAACAACAACAACAACTACAACAATCATCCCAACAACAATAATAACCGCAACAACAACAACAATCAGAAGCAGCTATGCCAAAGGTGTGAAAAGTATCACTCGGGGTTTTGCACCAAATTTTGCAATAAGTGTAAAAGAAATGGTCATAGCGCGGCGAAGTGTGAGGTCTACGGACCAGGGGTTAATAGAACGAAAGGAACAAATGGTGTCGGAATGAGTAATGGTGGAGCAAGTAGTGTCGGAGCAAGTTATGCCAATGTAGTTTGTTATAAATGTGGAAAACCGGGCCACATTATTAGAAATTGCCCGAACCAGGAGATAAGTCTTAAAACCTTTTAAGAATCATAATATTCGGAAGCGTGTAATTACCAATTAAACTTGTTTATCTTTAAACCATTTTAAAGTTAAACCCCATGGATCAAATTGTGAAATAATGCTTACTAATTAACAAGAAAGGAAGAGTGTTTTATACCTCCTTAAACTAAGTTTAAGGGCTGAAAATTGCTTGAATGATGATGAGGAAGATGATGAGACAAAGTACCAACACACCCTTGTATTGGCTAGACTTTAATCACCTTGAAACCTAGCTTCAAACCCACTTTCTTTGGCTAGTAAAATCGACCAGCAGCAGCAACATTTGAGCTGAAATGTTTGATGAAAATGATGGCTTAAAAGCTTCTAACTTGAAGCCTCAAGTGTAGTATACCCCAAGCTTTGAATACCAACACCACCCTTTGTGTAGTTAGGATTTTAGGACACTTAATTAGCAAGCTACTAAGCAAGAAAACCTCTCTTTTTACTCTCTTAATTTCGGCCAGCAAGGTCTAGGAGAAGAAGAAGAGAGTTTTTTTTAAGATTATCACAAGAATTAATGAGTCAATGCATGGTTAAAAGGCAAGCATGCTCATGGTAAGTTGTGTATTCATCAAATAACTAAAAGCTAGCATGTGGGATGTCATGGGGACTCCCATAAAACGTCCACCACTTGTGGATTATAAAAATCCATCAATTTTTTTTATTACACAACTTGTTATTCATAAACATGTAATAAAACACATGCATTTGTTAAGTTACTTACATTTTATAAACCCATTTATAAAATATAACACAACTTAATTATTTAAGCCTATAAATAATTAAATATAAATTATCCAAATAATTTATCTCCAGTGATAATACTTTAGAAAACCGATTTTCCAAAATTCAAGTGTCGCGTATTTATTTAACGATCCAATTGTTAAGATAAATACATATAAGGTGTTGGTTAGCTTGTTATTGGGTATGACCCGACTTGGATCATAACATATTAGCCACATTAATTTAATATGTCTCTCGGGCATATGAAATACCTTCAATCTCCCACTTGCACGAGAAACATAAGAAATTAATGCAAGTGATGGATACCACCTAACGACCGTCCATCACCCCCAATATGTTATGACTTTGTGCCATTCAATAACATCATCCCTTTCGAGTTCCTTACTCGAGCTGATATATAGGTGAATCTTTCATTATATCCTTTCGTCGTAGATGTCATGTTAAATCCAAGAGATACAGAGTGATCACTCTCTTATAGATTTAACTTTTCAGGCCTTAGACATCTGACTCTCAACGAATAAGAGGGACAAATTCCATCTTGACTACATACGTCCTAGATATACACTTTGTAATATACCTGAGTTCTTCCTTATGTACTACCATGTTTCAGAATAGCGAAGGAATGAATCAAGGCACAATACTTGGTGAATATCCGAACCCAATATGTATCTCAGGTCAGAGGATACAATGATATTCGCCTTTACTCAAGATTACATGTGATCAACCACAAAGGCTCTATACAGTAATTCTTGAGAGCGGGTCTTCCAATATTTGTTTCCCACAAATATCTATGAACCTTGGTTGCAACCTTACCCCACATTCAACCTATGAAAGTATACCAATCCGAGTTCATAATAGTCTAAACCTCACACTTGTTCCCACAAATGTGATCGACTACGGAAATTTTGAATAATTGCTAATTCATGGATGAAATATGCAAAATAGGAACATAACTCAAATAAATTAACACCATAGTTATATTAATGAGTTTGAATAATTTCGTTCCGGTACAATGCTTAAAATAGATCATATCCAATCACTAGAATATCGAAGCCCTAATGCACAAACATGTCCCTCATGTTTTGGCCCATGTAAAAGCTTCGTGAGTGGATCCGCAACATTATGATCTGTATGAACTTTGCGAATACATATCTTTCCTTTTTCAACTTCATCCCTTATGTAGTTGAATCTCCGCTCAATGTGACGAGTCTTTTGATGGGCACGAGGTTCCTTGATTTGAGCAATCGCACCCTCGTTGTCACAAAAGATCTCAAGAGGGTCCTGAATGGAAGGGACCACTCCTAAGTCGTCGATGAATTTCTTCATCCATGCAGCTTCCTGAGCTGCCAGTGAGGCGGCAATGTACTCCGACTCTGTAGTGGATAACGCAACAACCTCCTGTTTCGAACTCTTCCAAGAGACCGCACCACCATTTAACATGAAGACATAACCGGATTGTGATCGAGAGTCATCTCGATCAGTTTGGAAACTCGCATCCACGTAACCTTTTACAACGAGTTCCTCCTCACCAGACCCATATATTAGAAACATATCCTTAGTCCTCCTAAGGTATTTCAATATACTTTTAACAGCAATCCAATGACTGTTTCCTGGGTTATTCTGGTATCTACTTGTCAAGCTTAGAGCGCATGACACATCCGGTCTAGTACATATCATTGCATACATGATAGACCCAATAGCAGATGCGTATGGGACTTTCTTCATTTTCTCTTGTTCATCTTTCGTGGTGGGACACTGAGATGAACTGAGACTGGTTCCTCTTTGAATAGGTACCAAACCTTTCTTAGAGTTTTCCATCTTGAACCTTTTCAAGATTTTATCAATGTATATACTTTGACTTAAACCTATCAATCTCTTGGATCTATTCCTATAGATCCCTATCCCCAATATGTATTGTGCATCTCCAAGATCCTTAATGGAGAAGCAACTCCTTAGCCAAGTTTTGACTCCTTGCATTGTGGTAATATCATTCCCAAATAATAATATATCATCCACATATAGTACAAGGAATATGATAGTGCTCCCACTAGCTTTCTTATATACACAAGCTTCATCACCATTTTTAATGAAGCCAAATTTCTCGGCTTCCTCATTAAAACGATGATTCCACATTCTAGATGCTTGTTTCAATCCGTAGATTGACTTCTTTAACTTGCATACCCTTTTAGGATATTTTGGATCAACAAAACCTTCAGGCTGGACCATATAGACATCTTCCATAAGATATCCATTTAGGAAAGCGGTTTTGACATCCATTTGCCATATTTCATAGTCGTAGTGAGCAGCAATGGCAAATAATATCCTAATAGACTTTAGCATTGCCACTGGCGAGAAAGTTTCATCATAATCAACCCCTTGAGTTTGAGTGAAACCTTTTGCTACAAGTCTAGCTTTATATGTATCCAAGTTTCCATGTATGTCGGTTTTCTTCTTGAAAAGCCATTTGCAATCAACTAGCTTAGAGCTAGGAGGTTGCTCAACAAGTTCCCACACTTGGTTTTCATACATGGATTGCATCTCGGCGTCCATGGCATCCTGCCATTTATCTTTATCAATCCTTGATAAAGCATCTTGGTAGTTTGTCGGTTCATCCAAATCAACCGTATAACAACCATCTATGAGAAACCCATATCTCTCAGGAGGATTGCTAATCCTACCAGATCTACGAATGTCTTGTGTATTTTGATCATCCATTTGATCACTATCAACATTTTCATGTTGAATGCTAGTGTTAACCAATTGTGTATCATCTACTTGATCTTGAACCTCTTCAAGTGTAGTGACCCGAACTTTTCCATGTTTATATATATTAATTGAGATTGATGTTTACATGATTAAATGTTTCCAACATGTTAAGCAATCAAACTTGTTAAGACTTGATTAATTGAAATAGGTTTCATATAGACAATTGACCACCCAAGTTGACCGGTGATTCACGAACGTTAAAACTTGTAAAAAAAACTATATGATGACATATATATGGTTACATATATAGTTAACATGATATTATGATAAGTAAACATATCATTAATTATATTAACAATGAACTACATATGTAAAAACAAGACTACTAACTTAATGATTTTGAAACGAGACATATATGTAACGTTTATCGTTGTAACGACATTTAATGTATATATATCATATTAAGAGATATTCGTACATCATAATATCATGATAATATAATAATTTAAAATCTCTTTTGTTATTATAAACATTGGGTTAACAACATTTAACAAGATCGTTAACCTAAAGGTTTCAAAACAACACTTACATGTAACGACTAACGATGACTTAACGACTCAGTTAAAATGTATATACATGTAGTGTTTTAATATGTATTTATACACTTTTGAAAGACTTCAATACACTTATCAAAATACTTCTACTTAACAAAAATACTTACAATTACATTCTCGTTCAGTTTCATCAACAATTCTACTCGTATGCACCCGTATTCGTACTCGTACAATACACAGCTTTTAGATGTATGTACTATTGGTATATACACTCCAATGATCAGCTCTTAGCAGCCCATGTGAGTCACCTAACACATGTGGGAACCATCATTTGGCAACTAGCATGAAATATCTCATAAGATTACAAAAATATGAGTAATCATTCATGACTTATTTACATGAAAACAAAATTACATATCCTTTATATCTAATCCATACACCAACGACCAAAAACACCTACAAACACTTTCATTCTTCAATTTTCTTCATCTAATTGAACTCTCTCAAGTTCTATCTTCAAGTTCTAAGTGTTCTTCATAAATTCCAAAAGTTCTAGTTTCATAAAATCAAGAATACTTTCAAGTTTGCTAGCTCACTTCCAATCTTGTAAGGTGATCATCCAACCTCAAGAAATCTTTGTTTCTTACAGTAGGTTATCATTCTAATACAAGGTAAAAATCATATTCAAACTTTGGTTCAATTTCTATAACTATAACAATCTTATTTCAAGTGATGATCTTACTTGAACTTGTTTTCGTGTCATGATTTTGCTTCAAGAACTTTGAGCCATCCAAGGATCCATTGAAGCTAGATTCATTTTTCTCTTTTCCAGTAGGTTCATCCAAGGAACTTAAGGTAGTAATGATGTTCATAACATCATTCGATTCATACATATAAAGCTATCTTATTCGAAGGTTTAAACTTGTAATCACTAGAACATAGTTTAGTTAATTCTAAACTTGTTCGCAAACAAAAGTTAATCCTTCTAACTTGACTTTTAAAATCAACTAAACACATGTTCTATATCTATATGATATGCTAACTTAATGATTTAAAACCTGGAAACACGAAAAACACCGTAAAACCGGATTTACGCCGTCGTAGTAACACCGCGGGCTGTTTTGGGTTAGTTAATTAAAAACTATGATAAACTTTGATTTAAAAGTTGTTATTCTGAGAAAATGATTTTTATTATGAACATGAAACTATATCCAAAAATTATGGTTAAACTCAAAGTGGAAGTATGTTTTCTAAAATGGTCATCTAGACGTCGTTCTTTCGACTGAAATGACTACCTTTACAAAAACGACTTGTAACTTATTTTTCCGACTAGAAACCTATACTTTTTTTGTTTAGATTCATAAAATAGAGTTCAATATGAAACCATAGCAATTTGATTCACTCAAAACGGATTTAAAATGAAGAAGTTATGGGTAAAACAAGATTGGATAATTTTTCTCATTTTAGCTACGTGAAAATTGGTAACAAATCTATTCCAACCATAACTTAATCAACTTGTATTATATATTATGTAATCTTGAGATACCATAGACACGTATACAATGTTTCGACCTATCATGTCGACACATCTATATATATTTCGGAACAACCATAGACACTCTATATGTGAATGTTGGAGTTAGCTATACAGGGTTGAGGTTGATTCCAAAATATATATAGTTTGAGTTGTGATCAATACTGAGATACGTATACACTGGGTCGTGGATTGATTCAAGATAATATTTATCGATTTATTTCTGTACATCTAACTGTGGACAACTAGTTGTAGGTTACTAACGAGGACAGCTGACTTAATAAACTTAAAACATCAAAATATATTAAAAGTGTTGTAAATATATTTTGAACATACTTTGATATATATGTATATATTGTTATAGGTTCGTGAATCAACCAGTGGCCAAGTCTTACTTCCCGACGAAGTAAAAATCTGTGAAAGTGAGTTATAGTCCCACTTTTAAAATCTAATATTTTTGGGATGAGAATACATGCAGGTTTTATAAATGATTTACAAAATAGACACAAGTACGTGAAACTACATTCTATGGTTGAATTATCGAAATCGAATATGCCCCTTTTTATTAAGTCTGGTAATCTAAGAATTAGGGAACAGACACCCTAATTGACGCGAATCCTAAAGATAGATCTATTGGGCCTAACAAACCCCATCCAAAGTACCGGATGCTTTAGTACTTCGAAATTTATATCATATCCGAAGGGTGTCCCGGAATGATGGGGATATTCTTATATATGCATCTTGTTATTGTCGGTTACCAGGTGTTCACCATATGAATGATTTTTATCTCTATGTATGGGATGTGTATTTAAATATGAAATCTTGTGGTCTATTGTTACGATTTGATATATATAGGTTAAACCTATAACTCACCAACATTTTTGTTGACGTTTTAAGCATGTTTATTCTCAGGTGATTATTAAGAGCTTCCGCTGTCGCATACTTAAATAAGGACAAGATTTGGAGTCCATGCTTGTATGATATTGTGTAAAAACTGCATTCAAGAAACTTATTTTGTTGTAACATATTTGTATTGTAAACCATTATGTAATGGTCGTGTGTAAACAGGATATTTTAGATTATCATTATTTGATAATCTACGTAAAGCTTTTTAAACCTTTATTGATGAAATAAAGGTTATGGTTTGTTTAAAAATGAATGCAGTCTTTGAAAAAACGTCTCATATAGAGGTCAAAACCTCGCAACGAAATCAATTAATATGGAACGTTTTTAATCAATAAGAACGGGACATTTCAGTTGGTATCCGAGCGTTGGTCTTAGAGAACCAGAAAATTTGCATTAGTGTGTCTTATCGAGTTTGTTAGGATGCATTAGTGAGTCTGGACTTCGACCGTGTTTTCTTTAAAAATGATTGCTTAACATTTTTGTTGGAAACTATATATTTTTAACATATGAATATTATGTGATATATTAATCTCTTAACGTGTTTAATATTATGTGATAGATGTCTACCTCTAGAACAAGTCCCATTGACTCACCTAATAATAATGAAGAGTCAAATGTAAATTGGAATGATTTGTGGACTGATTCACAAGTTCCCGAAGAGGAACCGGAAGAAGAGTCGGAACCGGAAGAAGAATCGGAACCGGAAGAAGAATCGGAACCGGATGAAGAAATAGAACCGGTGGGGGAAATAATAAAACGGTTAAGTAAAAGAAAATCCTCAACCAACCGACCAAAGTTAATTATGGTCAATGGTGTTTCCGCCAAGGAAGCAAAATATTGGGAGGATTACCAATTCTCCGATGAATCGGATTCCGACGAGAATTCCGATGATGTTATAGAAATTACCCCAACTGAATTTAAAAAGGCAAAAGAAAATAATAAGGGAAAGGGCATAAAAATAGAGAAATCTAATTCCAACCCCGATGAACTTTATATGTATCGTCAACCCCCGAAGTCCTTAAGTTGTAACAATGACCCGGGAACCTCTAAACCACCAGGTTTTTCTAAACCAATGTGGACAACGACGGCTCGTATTAGGGGAACATCATATATCCCTAGAAACTTGGCAAAACGAACCAAAACCGAAGAAGAAGAAACGAGCGAGTCGGAATAAGATAGTTGTATTCGTGTGGTGTAATATATGGAATATAGTGTTCTTATGCTTTATGATATATGTAAAAATTGCTTGTATTAATAAGTATTTTTTTTTTTATGAATCTAACTCTTGTCTATTTTACAGTTTAAAAACACAAAATGGATAGACAACCCAATATTTTAAGAGACCTACCCGGAGACATGATTGATGAAATCTTGTCTAGAGTCGGCCAGAATTCTTCGGCACAACTATTTAAGGCGAGATCAGTTTGTAAGACATTCGAAGAACGTTCCAAGAATGTCTTGGTTTATAAGAGACTTTCGTTTGAAAGATGGGGGATATCACATTGGGAAACCCATAAGTTACGATGTGTTTACTTTGACGCATATATTGCGGGGAACCCAAATGCTATTTTACGCAACGGGTTAAGAAATTATTTTGACTCAATATATCCGAATATTGGACTTCGTGATTTAGAAAAAGCGGCTAACATGCAACATAAAGAAGCATGTTATGCTTACGGATTAGTAATGTTCGCTTCTCACCAAAGTGAGAACAAGAACATCGGGCTACAACTATTAAACAAAACGTTTCCACAAGTGACGGAGTCGGTAATTGGGGTAAGAAATGAGGTTTTTAGATTATTACGGGACTGTTGGACATTACGTAACCCTCGTCCCTTTGATGACGTTACAACACGCTGTCTTATCAACGGCCATAACGGTTATGTTGCACAAGACCAAGGATGGGAAGTAGTCCTAGTAAAACCAGAATGCATGACTTGTTTCTGGACGTATGAATTACGTGTCTTTATTGCCTTTGCTGAACGACTTGTGTACTAGCTAGAATTGTCTTCACAACTATCTTGTATCAAAGTTATTGTGTGCTATATTTCATGCTTTATGAAAAATAAGCGGTATTGTAAGTTTGTAAAATATTGTATAAAAGTTTGAACGCGAAATATTATTATAATCAGTTTTTCATATAGAATTGTAGTAGTTGAATTGTATATTAGCTACTAAGTATGAACTTAACGGGTAGGTACTACCCGAATTTAAACTTATAAAACGCTAATATGAAGAAAAAGCTTTTATAAATGAGTTCATATTATGCTACGAAATACTATTAACTACTCTTAATATTCTGTATGATTAACTTGTTCCATTTAACTATTTTGAAGGAAATGGCACCGACTACTCGACACACCGTGAATATGAATGAAGAGGAATTCCGTACTTTTCTAGCTTCAAACATAGCCGCAGTACAGGCTGCGCTACATACCAACAATAACCTTGGATCTAGCAGTACAGGAAATCGTGTAGGATGCACCTACAAAGAATTCACTGCCTGCAAACCTTTGGAATTTGATGGAACCGAAGGACCGATCGGATTGAAACGGTGGACCGAGAAGGTTGAATCGGTGTTTGCCATAAGTAAGTGTACTGAAGAGGACAAAGTGAAGTACGCTACGCATACCTTCACAGGTTCTGCGTTAACATGGTGGAATACCTATCTAGAGCAAGTGGGACAAGATGATGCGTACGCACTACCGTGGTCAGCATTCAAGCACTTGATGAACGAGAAGTACCGTCCCAGAACCGAGGTCAATAAGCTCAAGACAGAACTTAGAGGGTTACGAACCCAAGGATTTGATATTACCACGTACGAAAGACGATTCACAGAATTGTGCCTATTGTGTCCGGGAGCATTCGAAGATGAGGAAGAGAAGATCGACGCGTTTGTGAAAGGATTACCGGAAAGAATCCAAGAAGATATAAGTTCACACGAGCCCGCCTCCATACAACAGGCATGTAGAATGGCTCACAAACTAGTGAACCAGATTGAAGAAAGAATTAAAGAACAGACTGCTGAAGAGGCCAATGTGAAGCAAGTCAAAAGAAAGTGGGAGGAAAACGGTGATAAGAATCACCAATACAACAACAACAGCAATTACAACAATAATCGCAACAATTATCCCAACAATCGCAACATCAATCGCAACTACAACAAACGGCCCAACAACAACAACAACAACAACAACAACAACAGCAACTACAACAATCATCCCAACAACAATAATAACCGCAACAACAACAACAATCAGAAGCAACTATGCCAAAGGTGTGAAAAGAATCACTCGGGGTTCTGCACCAAATTTTGCAACAAGTGTAAAAGAAATGGTCATAGCGCGGCGAAGTGTGAGGTCTACGGACCAGGGGTTAATAGAACGAAAGGAACAAATGGTGTCGGAACGAGTAATGGCGGAGCAAGTAGTGTCGGAGCAAGTTATGCCAATGTAGTTTGTTATAAATGTGGAAAACCAGGCCACATTATTAGAAATTGCCCGAACCAGGAGAACACGAATGGACAAGGCCGTGGAAGAGTTTTCAATATTAATGCGGTAGAGGCACAGGAAGACCCGGAGCTTGTTACGGGTACGTTTCTTATTGACAATAAATCTGCTTACGTTTTATTTGATTCGGGTGCGGATAGAAGCTATATGAGTAGAGATTTTTGTGCTAAATTAAGTTGTCCATTGACGCCTTTGGATAGTAAATTTTTACTCGAATTAGCAAATGGTAAATTAATTTCAGCAGATAATATATGTCGGAATCGAGAAATTAAACTGGTTAGCGAAACATTTAAGATTGATTTGATACCAGTAGAGTTATGGAGTTTTGATGTGATAATCGGTATGGACTGGTTGAAAGAAGTGAAAGCGGAGATCGTTTGTTACAAAAATGCAATTCGCATTATACGAGAAAAAGGAAAACCCTTAATGGTGTACGGAGAAAAGGGCAACACGAAGCTACATCTTATTAGTAATTTGAAGGCACAAAAACTAATAAGAAAAGGTTGCTATGCTGTTCTAGCACACGTCGAGAAAGTACAAACTGAAGAAAAGAGCATCAATGATGTTCCCATTGCAAAAGAATTTCCCGATGTATTTCTGAAAGAATTACCGGGATTACCCCCACATCGATCCGTTGAATTTCAAATAGATCTTGTACCAGGAGCTGCACCAATAGCTCGTGCTCCTTACAGACTCGCACCCAGCGAGATGAAAGAACTGCAAAGCCAATTACAAGAACTTTTAGAGCGTGGTTTCATTCGACCAAGCACATCACCGTGGGGAGCTCCTGTTTTGTTTGTCAAGAAGAAAGATGGTACATTCAGGTTGTGTATCGACTACCGAGAGTTGAACAAACTTACCATCAAGAACCGCTACCCACTACCGAGAATCGACGACTTATTTGATCAACTACAAGGCTCGTCTGTTTATTCAAAGATTGACTTACGTTCCGGGTATCATCAAATGCGGGTGAAAGAAGATGATATTCCAAAGACTGCTTTCAGAACACGTTACGGTCATTACGAGTTTATGGTCATGCCGTTTGGTTTAACTAATGCACCAGCTGTGTTCATGGACCTTATGAACCGAGTGTGTGGACCATACCTTGACAAGTTTGTCATTGTTTTCATTGATGACATACTTATTTACTCAAAGAATGACCAAGAACACGGTGAACATTTGAGAAAGGTGTTAGAAGTATTGAGGAAGGAAGAATTGTACGCTAAGTTTTCAAAGTGTGCATTTTGGTTGGAAGAAGTTCAATTCCTCGGTCACATAGTGAACAAAGAAGGTATTAAGGTGGATCCGGCAAAGATAGAAACTGTTGAAAAGTGGGAAACCCCGAAAACTCCGAAACACATACGCCAGTTTTTAGGACTAGCTGGTTACTACAGAAGGTTCATCCAAGACTTTTCCAGAATAGCAAAACCCTTGACTGCATTAACGCATAAAGGGAAGAAATTTGAATGGAATGATGAACAAGAGAAAGCGTTTCAGTTATTGAAGAAAAAGCTAACTACGGCACCTATATTGTCATTGCCTGAAGGGAATGATGATTTTGTGATTTATTGTGACGCATCAAAGCAAGGTCTCGGTTGTGTATTAATGCAACGAACGAAGGTGATTGCTTATGCGTCTAGACAATTGAAGATTCACGAACAAAATTATACGACGCATGATTTGGAATTAGGCGCGGTTGTTTTTGCATTAAAGACTTGGAGGCACTACTTATATGGGGTCAAAAGTATTATATATACCGACCACAAAAGTCTTCAACACATATTTAATCAGAAACAACTGAATATGAGGCAGCGTAGGTGGATTGAATTATTGAATGATTACGATTTTGAGATTCGTTACCACCCGGGGAAGGCAAATGTGGTAGCCGATGCCTTGAGCAGGAAGGATAGAGAACCCATTCGAGTAAAATCTATGAATATAATGATTCATAATAACATTACTACTCAAATAAAGGAGGCGCAACAAGGAGTTTTAAAAGAGGGAAATTTAAAGGATGAAATACCCAAAGGATCGGAGAA
Organism: Rutidosis leptorrhynchoides; assembly: GCF_046630445.1. Classification (NCBI taxonomy): domain Eukaryota; kingdom Viridiplantae; phylum Streptophyta; class Magnoliopsida; order Asterales; family Asteraceae; genus Rutidosis; species Rutidosis leptorrhynchoides. Next base: position 248,296,426 of record NC_092343.1, read on the forward strand.
GCATCTTAATATTCAGGAAGACGGAACCCGGTATAGGGCTGAAAGGATTTGGGTACCAAAATTTGGAGATATGAGAGAAATGGTACTTAGAGAAGCTCATAAAACTAGATACTCAATACATCCTGGAACGGGGAAGATGTACAAGGATCTCAAGAAACATTTTTGGTGGCCGGGTATGAAAGCCGATGTTGCTAAATACGTAGGAGAATGTTTGACGTGTTCTAAGGTCAAAGCTGAGCATCAGAAACCATCAGGTCTACTTCAACAACCCGAAATCCCGGAATGGAAATGGGAAAACATTACCATGGATTTCATTACTAAATTGCCAAGGACTGCAAGTGGTTTTGATACTATTTGGGTAATAGTTGATCGTCTCACCAAATCAGCACACTTCCTACCAATAAGAGAAGATGACAAGATGGAGAAGTTAGCACGACTGTATTTGAAGGAAGTCGTCTCCAGACATGGAATACCAATCTCTATTATCTCTGATAGGGATGGCAGATTTATTTCAAGATTCTGGCAGACATTACAGCAAGCATTAGGAACTCGTCTAGACATGAGTACTGCCTATCATCCACAAACTGATGGGCAGAGTGAAAGGACGATACAAACGCTTGAAGACATGCTACGAGCATGTGTTATTGATTTCGGAAACAGTTGGGATCGACATCTACCGTTAGCAGAATTTTCCTACAACAACAGCTACCATTCAAGCATTGAGATGGCGCCGTTTGAAGCACTTTATGGTAGAAAGTGCAGGTCTCCGATTTGTTGGAGTGAGGTGGGGGATAGACAGATTACGGGTCCGGAGATTATACAAGAAACTACCGAGAAGATCATCCAAATTCAACAACGGTTGAAAACCGCCCAAAGTCGACAAAAGAGCTACGCTGACATTAAAAGAAAAGATATAGAATTTGAAATTGGAGAGATGGTCATGCTTAAAGTTTCACCTTGGAAAGGCGTTGTTCGATTTGGTAAACGAGGGAAATTAAATCCAAGGTATATTGGACCATTCAAGATTATTGATCGTGTCGGACCAGTAGCTTACCGACTTGAGTTACCTCAACAACTCGCGGCTGTACATAACACTTTCCACGTCTCGAATTTGAAGAAATGTTTTGCTAAAGAAGATCTCACTATTCCGTTAGATGAAATCCAAATCAACGAAAAACTCCAATTCATCGAAGAACCCGTCGAAATAATGGATCGTGAGGTTAAAAGACTTAAGCAAAACAAGATACCAATTGTTAAGGTTCGATGGAATGCTCGTAGAGGACCCGAGTTCACCTGGGAGCGTGAAGATCAGATGAAGAAGAAATACCCGCATCTATTTCCAGAAGATTCGTCAACACCTTCAACAGCTTAAAATTTCGGGACGAAATTTATTTAACGGGTAGGTACTGTAGTGACCCGAACTTTTCCATGTTTATATATATTAATTGAGATTGATGTTTACATGATTAAATGTTTCCAACATGTTAAGCAATCAAACTTGTTAAGACTTGATTAATTGAAATAGGTTTCATATAGACAATTGACCACCCAAGTTGACCGGTGATTCACGAACGTTAAAACTTGTAAAAAAAAACTATATGATGACATATATATGGTTACGTATATAGTTAACATGATATTATGATAAGTAAACATATCATTAATTATATTAACAATGAACTACATATGTAAAAACAAGACTACTAACTTAATGATTTTGAAACGAGACATATATGTAACGTTTATCGTTGTAACGACATTTAATGTATATATATCATATTAAGAGATATTCGTACATCATAATATCATGATAATATAATAATTTAAAATCTCTTTTGTTATTATAAACATTGGGTTAACAACATTTAACAAAATCGTTAACCTAAAGGTTTCAAAACAACACTTACATGTAACGACTAACGATGACTTAACGACTCAGTTAAAATGTATATACATGTAGTGTTTTAATATGTATTTATACACTTTTGAAAGACTTCAATACACTTATCAAAATACTTCTACTTAACAAAAATACTTACAATTACATTCTCGTTCAGTTTCATCAACAATTCTACTCGTATGCACCCGTATTCGTACTCGTACAATACACAGCTTTTAGATGTATGTACTATTGGTATATACACTCCAATGATCAGCTCTTAGCAGCCCATGTGAGTCACCTAACACATGTGGGAACCATCATTTGGCAACTAGCATGAAATATCTCATAAGATTACAAAAATATGAGTAATCATTCATGACTTATTTACATGAAAACAAAATTACATATCCTTTATATCTAATCCATACACCAACGACCAAAAACACCTACAAACACTTTCATTCTTCAATTTTCTTCATCTAATTGAACTCTCTCAAGTTCTATCTTCAAGTTCTAAGTGTTCTTCATAAATTCCAAAAGTTCTAGTTTCATAAAATCAAGAATACTTTCAAGTTTGCTAGCTCACTTCCAATCTTGTAAGGTGATCATCCAACCTCAAGAAATCTTTGTTTCTTACAGTAGGTTATCATTCTAATACAAGGTAAAAATCATATTCAAACTTTGGTTCAATTTCTATAACTATAACAATCTTATTTCAAGTGATGATCTTACTTGAACTTGTTTTCGTGTCATGATTTTGCTTCAAGAACTTTGAGCCATCCAAGGATCCATTGAAGCTAGATCCATTTTTCTCTTTTCCAGTAGGTTCATCCAAGGAACTTAAGGTAGTAATGATGTTCATAACATCATTCGATTCATACATATAAAGCTATCTTATTCGAAGGTTTAAACTTGTAATCACTAGAACATAGTTTAGTTAATTCTAAACTTGTTCGCAAATAAAAGTTAATCCTTCTAACTTGACTTTTAAAATCAACTAAACACATGTTCTATATCTATATGATATGCTAACTTAATGATTTAAAACCTGGAAACACGAAAAACACCGTAAAACCGGATTTACGCCGTCGTAGTAACACCGCGGGCTGTTTTGGGTTAGTTAATTAAAAACTATGATAAACTTTGATTTAAAAGTTGTTATTCTGAGAAAATGATTTTTATTATGAACATGAAACTATATCCAAAAATTATGGTTAAACTCAAAGTGGAAGTATGTTTTCTAAAATGGTCATCTAGACGTCGTTCTTTCGACTGAAATGACTACCTTTACAAAAACGACTTGTAACTTATTTTTCCGACTAGAAACCTATACTTTTTTTGTTTAGATTCATAAAATAGAGTTCAATATGAAACCATAGCAATTTGATTCACTCAAAACGGATTTAAAATGAAGAAGTTATGGGTAAAACAAGATTGGATAATTTTTCTCATTTTAGCTACGTGAAAATTGGTAACAAATCTATTCCAACCATAACTTAATCAACTTGTATTATATATTATGTAATCTTGAGATACCATAGACACGTATACAATGTTTCGACCTATCATGTCGACACATCTATATATATTTCGGAACAACCATAGACACTCTATATGTGAATGTTGGAGTTAGCTATACAGGGTTGAGGTTGATTCCAAAATATATATAGTTTGAGTTGTGATCAATACTGAGATACGTATACACTGGGTCGTGGATTGATTCAAGATAATATTTATCGATTTATTTCTGTACATCTAACTGTGGACAACTAGTTGTAGGTTACTAACGAGGACAGCTGACTTAATAAACTTAAAACATCAAAATATATTAAAAGTGTTGTAAATATATTTTGAACATACTTTGATATATATGTATATATTGTTATAGGTTCGTGAATCAACCAGTGGCCAAGTCTTACTTCCCGACGAAGTAAAAATCTGTGAAAGTGAGTTATAGTCCCACTTTTAAAATCTAATATTTTTGGGATGAGAATACATGCAGGTTTTATAAATGATTTACAAAATAGACACAAGTACGTGAAACTACATTCTATGGTTGAATTATCGAAATCGAATATGCCCCTTTTTATTAAGTCTGGTAATCTAAGAATTAGGGAACAGACACCCTAATTGACGCGAATCCTAAAGATAGATCTATTGGGCCTAACAAACCCCATCCAAAGTACCGGATGCTTTAGTACTTCGAAATTTATATCATATCCGAAGGGTGTCCCGGAATGATGGGGATATTCTTATATATGCATCTTGTTATTGTCGGTTACCAGGTGTTCACCATATGAATGATTTTTATCTCTATGTATGGGATGTGTATTTAAATATGAAATCTTGTGGTCTATTGTTACGATTTGATATATATAGGTTAAACCTATAACTCACCAACATTTTTGTTGACGTTTTAAGCATGTTTATTCTCAGGTGATTATTAAGAGCTTCCGCTGTCGCATACTTAAATAAGGACAAGATTTGGAGTCCATGCTTGTATGATATTGTGTAAAAACTGCATTCAAGAAACTTATTTTGTTGTAACATATTTGTATTGTAAACCATTATGTAATGGTCGTGTGTAAACAGGATATTTTAGATTATCATTATTTGATAATCTACGTAAAGCTTTTTAAACCTTTATTGATGAAATAAAGGTTATGGTTTGTTTAAAAATGAATGCAGTCTTTGAAAAAACGTCTCATATAGAGGTCAAAACCTCGCAACGAAATCAATTAATATGGAACGTTTTTAATCAATAAGAACGGGACATTTCATCAAGATCTATCTTCCTTTCACTATTTCCTTCCATTAGGAACTTAGTTTCAAGGAATTCCGCCTTCCGAGCAACAAATACATTCTGCTCGGATGGATCATAGAAATAGTATCCCATATCATCCTTGGGATATCCTATGAAGATACACTTCGTGGATCGAGCATTCAACTTATTAGGGACGTAACGCTTAGGATAAGCTTCACATCCCCATACCTTTAAGTATGATAAAGATGGGGGTTTACCAAACCACATCTCGTGAGGAGTTCGTTCCACTTTCTTGGTTGGGGCCATATTTAAAATACGAGCCGCGGAGCTTAGACAATAACCCCAAAATGATAGAGGCAACGAGCTTCTTGCCATCATAGATCGAACCATATCCATTAGGGTTCGGTTCCTCCTTTCGGAAACTCCATTAAGTTGGGGTGTTCCGGGTGGAGTAAGTTGTGAGATAATCCCACAACTCCTAAGATGATCTTGGAAAGCATCGCTTAGGTATTCACCTCCTCTATCGGTACGAAGTACCTTAATTGTCTTGTTGAGTTGATTTTGTACTTCGTTTTGATATTCTTTGAATGCTTCAAACGTTTCGTCCTTGTGTCTTAATAAATAGACATATCCGAAACGACTAAAGTCATCAATGAAAGTAACAAAGTATCTTTCACCATTCCTAGTCATGGGTTTAAAGGGTCCACATACATCCGAATGTATTAATCCCAATAAATCTTTAGCCCTTTCATAAGTCCCTTTGAAAGGTGCTTTAGTCATCTTGCCTTGTAAACAAGATTCACATACATCAAACGAATCCATTTAATTTGATTTCAAAAGTCCATCCTTTTGAAGTGTATGCATTCGGTTCTTGTTTATGTGACCAAGGCGACAATGCCATAAATAGGAATCACTCAAATCCCTTTTGAGTTTCTTGGTGCTTGTATGGTACATTGAGCTACTAGATGATGTGTCATCATGAACCAATTCATAAATTCCATTTGAAGGTGAAGCCTTGAAATAGAATACATTATCCAAATAAATATGGATATCATCATTAACAAAATTAAGATAAAAACCACATTGTTTCAAACGGGAAATGGAAATAATGTTTCGACATAAATCGGGTGCATACAAAACATCTTTCAAAATAAGTTCCAAACCACTTGGAAACTTTAACACAAAGTCTCCTTGAGCCTTCACTTGCACTTTGGCTCCATTACCCATGTAGAGACTTGATGTTCCCGTTTGCTTGCTACTTCTTTTGAACCCCTGCAATGAATTGCAAATGTGAGTTCCACATCCAGTGTCTAATACCCATGTATTAGAAGAAGTAATACTAAGCTCTATATATACCATATATATATTACCTGAGGTTTGCCCTGCATCCCTCTTGTCCTTCAACTCCTTAAGATAGACCGGACAGTTTCGTTTCCAATGACCCATTTCACCGCAACCGAAACATGGGTCTTCCTTTGGGTTTGCCTTCTCGGCTACCTTTTGCTTCTTAGCCTTGTTCTTGGTTGGGGTAACCATCTTCCCCTTCCCTTTGCCTTGATGGGCGGGTCCTTTCCTCTTAGCCACCTTTGGCTTAGAGGTGTTACCTTTGGATCCACCTTGATCGATTGCTAACACGGGTAAAGCCCTTTTACCCATGCTAGTTTCCGCCGTTCTAAGCATACCGTGAAGCTCACCTATGCTCTTATCCATCCCATTCATATTGTAATTAATTACAAATTGATCAAACCTTTTTGATAGGGAGTTAAGGATAAGATCGGTGGCTAACTCATTAGATATGTTTAGGTTAAGACGGTTAGCACGATCGATAAGGCTTTTCATCTTAAGTACATAAGATGAAACCGATTGGGTATCGTCCATACGACAAGCATGTAGCGCCCGAACCGTTTCGAAGCGTTCGACACGCGCTTGTTGGAGGAACATCTCCTTCAATTGCGTTATCATGTCGTATGCACTATGATGCTCGAAATCCTTTTGGAGTTCGGGTATCATAGTCCCAAGCATTAAGCATGAGACTTGAAGGGAGTCGTGGCAATACTTATCGTAAGAGGCCATTGCCTCCACATCATTCTCATCCGGTTGATCGGGAATGGGGTCCTCAAGCACATACATTTTATCCTCTTGTTTGAGGACAATCCGAAGATTGCGGAACCAATCCATAAAGTTTGTATGGTTGAGTTTGTCTTTCTCTAAGAGAGACCTTAATGATAGGTGGTTCAGGTTAAGTGGTGCGTTTGAAATGTTGTTGTTGTTATTGGCGGCCATCTACAAAATTAACAAAGTTCGTTTAAGTATCGATTTTAATTTAACATTCAATACCCTTTTAAAATTTTAATTGACTTATTAAATATTAAAATCCAACGGTAAATCAAATTTCGGTTAGGTGACCTTTATCCCGTTATTTGATTTAGCTAGGTAGTCATTATATGACAATTGCAATCCTTTTGCAACTTCTAAGTTATGGGATCATGCAATCCTTTTGCATGGCATATTTATCCCATCAACGCCTTTTTGTTCCTCATGCTTCGGTGACCCTAAGTTCATGATTCCCAAATCAAGTCGTCCCACTTGTGTAAACATGTAAATTCAACATACAAGTGGTTAGGTGACCTTTATCCCACAAGTGTGCGAAATTTACCTTATTGATATTAGTCCGCTCATGACGGTTAGGTGACCTTTATCCCGTCAAGAGTTTCTTAATATGTCTAAGTGTTTTCACAAAAGGATGGCGTTAAACTTGTTTAGCTTGTTTGTTAAAGGGATTTTGAGTTTTCGTTATTTCTAGTTTAGGAAAACTTTTGCACCATACACCAACATGCATTTAGTGTATGGTTTATTTGAAAATCCATTTTCATGTTTTGTAATTAAGCCAATTACTTGATATAAACCATTTTATATGTATGATCCTTATCATGTTCTTAATAACCATTTATTAAGGTTCTCGGTTGCCTTTTAAATTTAACCATTTAAATTGCCGTTTTGCATGTACTTAGCACGTCTAATTTAACCAATTAAAATGTCGTTTTGTTAGTTGTTATCTTGTGATTAATTGTATCAACCAAACATACAAAACAATAATCATACAAACAACCACATATGCAAAATAAGTATGTTCACAATCTAGCCATTTTGGTGGACATTTGTTTAGCCGAAAACAAATGTCACCGGGTAAGGGTTAATCATACAAAGTAGGAGATTACAATCTCCCACTTAACCTTGCATCCATATGCTCCTTGTGTTCTTGAAGTCTTCATGATCTTGTTCTTCATTTTTACAAAATATGTATCCTAATACATTTTTATCTAGAAAATGAAATACAACCTATTCTATTTTACATACCAAATGTAAAACAAATTACATAGCCAAAATAATAATTATTACATGCCAATTGAATGAATAAAATTACATACCAAATGAATATAACAAATCAACCAAATATAACATGCAATCAACACAAGGTCAAGGCTAGGATTGTGAACTTTAACATGCAACCAAAATTGACCAAAATGCAAGTTCCAAACCCTCTTGGAACCTCTTTCAAATTCGGCCAAGCTTACAAACCCACCCAAACCCATTTGTTTTTGCAATCTACATTCATGCATGTTAGTAGATTGCAAATGTAGTGGGTTTTAAACAACAATTCGAAGCATATTTCAACAACTTCGGCTCTAGATACCATTGTTGGGATTTAACAAGTTTGATAAGTCTTAAAACCTTTTAAGAATCATAATATTCGGAAGCGTGTAATTACCAATTAAACTTGTTTATCTTTAAACCATTTTAAAGTTAAACCCCATGGATCAAATTGTGAAATAATGCTTACTAATTAACAAGAAAGGAAGAGTGTTTTATACCTCCTTAAACTAAGTTTAAGGGCTGAAAATTGCTTGAATGATGATGAGGAAGATGATGAGACAAAGTACCAACACACCCTTGTATTGGCTAGACTTTAATCACCTTGAAACCTAGCTTCAAACCCACTTTCTTTGGCTAGTAAAATCGACCAGCAGCAGCAACATTTGAGCTGAAATGTTTGATGAAAATGATGGCTTAAAAGCTTCTAACTTGAAGCCTCAAGTGTAGTATACCCCAAGCTTTGAATACCAACACCACCCTTTGTGTAGTTAGGATTTTAGGACACTTAATTAGCAAGCTACTAAGCAAGAAAACCTCTCTTTTTACTCTCTTAATTTCGGCCAGCAAGGTCTAGGAGAAGAAGAAGAGAGTTTTTTTTAAGATTATCACAAGAATTAATGAGTCAATGCATGGTTAAAAGGCAAGCATGCTCATGGTAAGTTGTGTATTCATCAAATAACTAAAAGCTAGCATGTGGGATGTCATGGGGACTCCCATAAAACGTCCACCACTTGTGGATTATAAAAATCCATCAATTTTTTTATTACACAACTTGTTATTCATAAACATGTAATAAAACACATGCATTTGTTAAGTTACTTACATTTTATAAACCCATTTATAAAATATAACACAACTTAATTATTTAAGCCTATAAATAATTAAATATAAATTATCCAAATAATTTATCTCCAGTGATAATACTTTAGAAAACCGATTTTCCAAAATTCAAGTGTCGCGTATTTATTTAACGATCCAATTGTTAAGATAAATACATATAAGGTGTTGGTTAGCTTGTTATTGGGTATGACCCGACTTGGATCATAACATATTAGCCACATTAATTTAATATGTCTCTCGGGCATATGAAATACCTTCATGCTGTTCTAGCACACGTCGAGAAAGTACAAACTGAAGAAAAGAGCATCAATGATGTTCCCGTCGCAAAAGAATTTCCCGATGTATTTTCGAAAGAATTACCGGGATTACCCCCACATCGATCCGTTGAATTTCAAATAGATCTTGTACCAGGAGCTACACCAATAGCTCGTGCTCCTTACAGACTCGCACCCAGCGAGATGAAAGAACTGCAAAGCCAATTACAAGAACTTTTAGAGCGTGGTTTCATTCGACCAAGCACATCACCGTGGGGAGCTCCTGTTTTGTTTGTCAAGAAGAAAGATGGTACATTCAGGTTGTGTATCGACTACCGAGAGTTGAACAAACTTACCATCAAGAACCGCTACCCACTACCGAGAATCGACGACTTATTTGATCAACTACAAGGCTCGTCTGTTTATTCAAAGATTGACTTACGTTCCGGGTATCATCAAATGCGGGTGAAAGAAGATGATATTCCAAAGACTGCTTTCAGAACACGTTACGGTAATTACGAGTTTATGGTCATGCCGTTTGGTTTAACTAATGCACCAGCTGTGTTCATGGACCTTATGAACCGAGTGTGTGGACCATACCTTGACAAGTTTGTCATTGTTTTCATTGATGACATACTTATTTACTCAAAGAATGACCAAGAACACGGTGAACATTTGAGAAAGGTGTTAGAAGTATTGAGGAAGGAAGAATTGTACGCTAAGTTTTCAAAGTGTGCATTTTGGTTGGAAGAAGTTCAATTCCTCGGTCACATAGTGAACAAAGAAGGTATTAAGGTGGATCCGGCAAAGATAGAAACTGTTGAAAAGTGGGAAACCCCGAAAACTCCGAAACACATACGCCAGTTTTTAGGACTAGCTGGTTACTACAGAAGGTTCATCCAAGACTTTTCCAGAATAGCAAAACCCTTGACTGCATTAATGCATAAAGGGAAGAAATTTGAATGGAATGATGAACAAGAGAAAGCGTTTCAGTTATTGAAGAAAAAGCTAACTACGGCACCTATATTGTCATTGCCTGAAGGGAATGATGATTTTGTGATTTTTTGTGACGCATCAAAGCAAGGTCTCGGTTGTGTATTAATGCAACGAACGAAGGTGATTGCTTATGCGTCTAGACAATTGAAGATTCACGAACAAAATTATACGACGCATGATTTGGAATTAGGCGCGGTTGTTTTTGCATTAAAGACTTGGAGGCACTACTTATATGGGGTCAAAAGTATTATATATACCGACCACAAAAGTCTTCAACACATATTTAATTAGAAACAACTGAATATGAGGCAGTGTAGGTGGATTGAATTGTCGAATGATTACGACTTTGAGATTCGTTACCACCCGGGGAAGGCAAATGTGGTAGCCGATGCCTTGAGTAGGAAGGACAGAGAACCCATTCGAGTAAAATCTATGAATATAATGATTCATAATTACCTTACTACTCAAATAAAGGAGGCGCAACAAGGGGTTTTAAAAGAGGGAAATTTAAAGGATGAAATACCCAAGGGATCGGAGAAGCATCTTAATATTCGGGAAGACGGAACCCGGTATAGGGCTGAAAGGATTTGGGTACCAAAATTTGGAGATATGAGAGAAATGGTACTTAGAGAAGCTCATAAAACCAGATACTCAATACATCCTGGAACGGGGAAGATGTACAAGGATCTCAAGAAACATTTTTGGTGGCCGGGTATGAAAGCCGATGTTGCTAAATATGTAGGAGAATGTTTGACGTGTTCTAAGGTCAAAGCTGAGCATCAGAAACCATCAGGTCTACTTCAACAACCCGAAATCCCAGAATGGAAATGGGAAAACATTACCATGGATTTCATCACTAAATTGCCAAGGACTGCAAGTGGTTTTGATACTATTTGGGTAATAGTTGATCGTCTCACCAAATCAGCACACTTCCTGCCAATAAGAGAAGATGACAAGATGGAGAAGTTAGCACGACTGTATTTGAAGGAAGTCGTCTCCAGACATGGAATACCAATCTCTATTATCTCTGATAGGGATGGTAGATTTATTTCAAGATTCTGGCAGACATTACAGCAAGCATTAGGAACTCGTCTAGACATGAGTACTGCCTATCATCCACAAACTGATGGGCAGAGCGAAAGGACGATACAAACGCTTGAAGACATGCTACGAGCATGTGTTATTGATTTCGGAAACAGTTGGGATCGACATCTACCGTTAGCAGAATTTTCCTACAACAACAGCTACCATTCAAGCATTAAGATGGCGCCGTTTGAAGCACTTTATGGTAGAAAGTGTAGGTCTCCGATTTGTTGGAGTGAAGTGGGGGATAGACAGATTACGGGTCCGGAGATTATACAAGAAACTGCCGAGAAGATCATCCAAATTCAACAACGGTTGAAAACCGCCCAAAGTCGACAAAAGAGCTACGCTGACATTAAAAGAAAAGATATAGAATTTGAAATTGGAGAGATGGTCATGCTTAAAGTTGCACCTTGGAAAGGCGTTGTTCGATTTGGTAAACGAGGGAAATTAAATCCAAGGTATATTGGACCATTCAAGATTATTGATCGTGTCGGACCAGTAGCTTACCGACTTGAGTTACCTCAACAACTCGCGGCTGTATATAACACTTTCCACGTCTCGAATTTGAAGAAATGTTTTGCTAAAGAAGATCTCACTATTCCGTTAGATGAAATCCAAATCAACGAAAAACTCCAATTCATCGAAGAACCCGTCGAAATAATGGATCGTGAGGTTAAAAGACTTAAGCAAAACAAGATACCAATTGTTAAGGTTTGATGGAATGCTCGTAGAGGACCCGAGTTCACCTGGGAGCGTGAAGATCAGATGAAGAAGAAATACCGGCATCTATTTCCAGAAGATTCGTCAACACCTTCAACAGCTTAAAATTTCGGGACGAAATTTATTTAACGGGTAGGTACTGTAGTGACCCGAACTTTTCCATGTTTATATATATTAATTGAGATTGATATTTACATGATTAAATGTTTCCAACATATTAAGCAATCAAACTTGTTAAGACTTGATTAATTGAAATATGTTTCATATAGACAATTGACCACCCAAGTTGACCGGTGATTCACGAACGTTAAAACTTGTAAAAGCTATATGATGACATATATATGGATATATATATAGTTAACATGATACTATGATAAGTAAACATATCATTAAGTATATTAACAATGAACTACATATGTAAAAACAAGACTACTAACTTAATGATTTTTAAACGAGACATATATGTAACGATTATCGTTGTAAAGATATTTAATGTATATATATCATATTAAGAGATATTCATACATGATAATATAATAATTTAAAATCTCATTGGATATTATAAACATTGGGTTAACAACATTTAACAAGATCGTTAACCTAAAGGTTTCAAAACAACACTTACATGTAACGACTAACGATGACTTAACGACTCAGTTAAAATGTATATACATGTAGTGTTTTAATATGTATTTATACACTTTTGAAAGACTTCAATACACTTATCAAAATACTTCTACTTAACAAAAATGCTTACAATTACATCCTCGTTCAGTTTCATCAACAATTCTACTCGTATGCACCCGTATTCGTACTCGTACAATACACATCTTTTAGATGTATGTACTATTGGTATATACACTCCAATGATCAGCTCTTAGCAGCCCATGTGAGTCACCTAACACATGTGGGAACCATCATTTGGCAACTAGCATGAAATATCTCATAAAATTACAAAAATATGAGTAATCATTCATGACTTATTTACATGAAAACAAAATTACATATCCTTTATATCTAATCCATACACCAATGACCAAAAACACCTACAAACACTTTCATTCTTCAATTTTCTTCATCTAATTGATCTCTCTCAAGTTCTATCTTCAAGTTCTAAGTGTTCTTCATATATTCTACAAGTTCTAGTTACATAAAATCAAGAATACTTTCAAGTTTGCTAGCTCACTTCCAATCTTGTAAGGTGATCATCCAACCTCAAGAAATCTTTGTTTCTTACAGTAGGTTATCATTATAATACAAGGTAATAATCATATTCAAACTTTGGTTCAATTTCTATAACTATAACAATCTTATTTCAAGTGATGATCTTACTTGAACTTGTTTTCGTGTCATGATTCTGCTTCAAGAACTTCGAGCCATCCAAGGATCCGTTGAAGCTAGATCCATTTTTCACTTTTCCAGTAGGTTTATCCAAGGAACTTAAGGTAGTAATGATGTTCATAACATCATTCAATTCATACACATAAAGCTATCTTATTCGAAGGTTTAAACTTGTAATCACTAGAACATAGTTTAGTTAATTCTAAACTTGTTCGCAAACTAAAGTTAATCCTTCTAACTTGACTTTTAAAATCAACTAAACACATGTTCTATATCTATATGATATGCTAACTTAATGATTTAAAACCTGGAGACACGAAAAACACCGTAAAACCGGATTTACGCCGTCGTAGTAACACCGCGTGCTGTTTTGGGTTAGTTAATTAAAAACTATGATAAACTTTGATTTAAAAGTTGTTATTCTGAGAAAATGATTTTTATTATGAACATGAAACTATATCCAAAAATTATGGTTAAACTCAAAGTGGAAGTATGTTTTCTAAAATGGTCATCTAGACGTCGTTCTTTCGACTGAAATGACTACCTTTACAAAAACGACTTGTAACTTATTTTTCCGACTATAAACCTATACTTTTTCTGTTTAGATTCATAAAATAGAGTTCAATATGAAACCATAGCAATTTGATTCACTCAAAACGGATTTAAAATGAAGAAGTTATGGGTAAAACAAGATTGGATAATTTTTCTCATTTTAGCTACGTGAAAATTTGTAACAAATCTATTCCAACCATAACTTAATCAACTTGTATTGTATATTATGTAATCTTGAGATACCATAGACACGTATACAATGTTTTGACCTATCATGTCGACACATCTATATATATCTCGGAACAACCATAGACACTCTATATGTGAATGTTGGAGTTAGCTATACAGGGTTGAGGTTGATTCCAAAATATATATAGTTTGAGTTGTGATCAATACTGAGATACGTATACACTGGGTCGTGGATTGATTCAAGATAATATTTATCGATTTATTTCTGTACATCTAACTGTGGACAACTAGTTGTAGGTTACTAACGAGGACAGCTGACTTAATAAACTTAAAACATCAAAATATATTAAAAGTGTTGTAAATATATTTTGAACATACTTTGATATATATGTATATATTGTTATAGGTTCGTGAATCAACCAGTGGCCAAGTCTTACTTCCCGACGAAGTAAAAATCTGTGAAAGTGAGTTATAGTCCCACTTTTAAAATCTAATATTTTTGGGATGAGAATACATGCAGGTTTTATAAATGATTTACTAAATAGACACAAGTACGTGAAACTACATTCTATGGTTGAATTATCTAAATCGAATATGCCCCTTTTTATTAAGTCTGGTAATCTAAGAATTAGGGAACAGACACCCTAATTGACGCGAATCCTAAAGATAGATCTATTGGGCCTAACAAACCCCATCCAAAGTACCGGATGCTTTAGTACTTCGAAATTTATATCATATCCGAAGGGTGTCCCGGAATGATGGGGATATTCTTATATATGCATCTTGTTAATGTCGGTTACCAGGTGTTCACTATATGAATGATTTTTATCTCTATGTATGGGATGTGTATTGAAATATGAAATCTTGTGGTCTATTGTTACGATTTGATATATATAGGTTAAACCTATAACTCACCAACATTTTTGTTGACGTTTAAAGCATGTTTATTCTCAGGTGAATATTAAGAGCTTCCGCTGTTGCATACTAAAATAAGGACAAGATTTGGAGTCCATGTTTGTATGATATTGTGTAAAAAACTGCATTCAAGAAACTGATTTCGATGTAACATATTTGTATTGTAAACCATTATGTAATGGTCGTGTGTAAACAGGATATTTTAGATTATCATTATTTGATAATCTACGTAAAGCTTTTTAAACCTTTATTTATGAAATAAAGGTTATGGTTTGTTTTAAAAATCAATGCAGTCTTTGAAAAACGTCTCATATAGAGGTCAAAACCTCGCAACGAAATCAATTAATATGGAACGTTTTTAATCAATAAGAACGGGACATTTCACCAGGTGGTCTGATCAGATACGAAAATCAGTGGACAAGTGCTCCGGTGAGGTTCTTGGTGCTTGATGCTCATCACGGTTCTCATCCTTGATGCTTGTAGCTTCAAGTGTACAACTCGTTGATGGTTTAGCATCACTTTTGACCAAGATTCTACCATCAATACACAATATTTTAAGACCAAGTGGTAACACAACTCATTTAAGAGTCTTAGATGGATGAAGAACCAAGGTTACATCATATCCTTAGTCTTAACACAATTACAAGTCCTATTTACAAACAAAGTTACAAACTTTACATCAATCAAACAAGTATGAACATGATCCAAGTCAAAAGAGGTGATGGAACCCTAAGCTAGAGAGCTTGGATCCCTTTCACACCATTTATAAGGTCACAAAGCTAGAAAGCTTGAACCTTTAGTGTTCTTGAAGATCTTGAAGCATAAAGCTTGGATCTTTAAGATATATGAAGATAACAAACAAAAGTTTGAATCCTTATAACAAAATAACAAGATTAAAGTAAAAGAAAGATGAATCTACAAAGTTGGTGAAGATTCAAAGCTAGAAAGCTTGAATCTTCCATGTTCTTGAAAGATTCATGCTTGAATCAACAAGATATAAGCAAGATCAAAGCTAAAAGGAACTTTGATCTCCATAATATGATGATGATGGCCACGAAAATGAAAGGAAAAGAAGAAGAAAAAGAAGACTTACAAGCAATACTGGAAAGGGAAGAAAGAAAGAACAAGTGTGTGTGAAAACCAAATGAGCAAGTGATTTGAATAAGAGGTAAATGGTTAGTATTTATAAGCAAGGAATTTGACAAGGATTGATGACATGGACAAGGGCTAGTATTTATAAGCAAGGAATTTGACAAGGATTGATTGTACTGACCCGAACTTTTCCATGTTTATATATATTAATTGAGATTGATATTTACATGATTAAATGTTTCCAACATGTTAAGCAATCAAACTTGTTAAGACTTGATTAATTGAAATATGTTTCATATAGACAATTGACCACCCAAGTTGACCGGTGATTCACGAACGTTAAAACTTGTAAAAACTATATGATGACATATATATGGATATATATATATATAGTTAACATGATACTATGATAAGTAAACATATCATTAAGTATATTAACAATGAACTACATATGTAAAAACAAGACTACTAACTTAATGATT
Source organism: Rutidosis leptorrhynchoides (assembly GCF_046630445.1). Lineage (NCBI taxonomy): Eukaryota > Viridiplantae > Streptophyta > Magnoliopsida > Asterales > Asteraceae > Rutidosis > Rutidosis leptorrhynchoides. Next base: position 248,313,193 of record NC_092343.1, read on the forward strand.
TTTAAACGAGACATATATGTAACGATTATCGTTGTAAAGACATTTAATGTATATATATCATATTAAGAGATATTCATACATGATAATATCATGATAATATAATAATTTAAAATCTCATTTGATATTATAAACATTGGGTTAACAACATTTAACAAGATCGTTAACCTAAAAGTTTCAAAACAACACTTACATGTAACGACTAACGATGACTTAACGACTCAGTTAAAATGTATATACATGTAGTGTTTTAATATGTATTTATACACTTTTGAAAGACTTCAATACACTTATCAAAATACTTCTACTTAACAAAAATGCTTACAATTACATCCTCGTTCAGTTTCATCAACAATTCTACTCGTATGCACCCGTATTCGTACTCGTACATGAAACAGCTTTTAGATGTATGTACTATTGGTATATACACTCCAATTATCAGCTATTAGCAGCCCATGTGAGTCACCTAACACATGTGGGAACCATCATTTGGCAACTAGCATGAAATATTTCATAAAATTACAAAAATATGAGTAATCATTCATGACTTATTTACATGAAAACAAAATAACATATCCTTTATATCTAATCCATACACCAACGACCAAAAACACCTACAAACACTTTCATTCTTCAATTTTCTTCATCTAATTGATCTCTCTCAAGTTCTATCTTCAAGTTCTAAGTGTTCTTCATAAATTCCAAAAGTTCTAGTTTCATAAAATCAAGAATACTTTCAAGTTTGCTAGCTCACTTCCAATCTTGTAAGGTGATCATCCAACCTCAAGAAATCTTTGTTTCTTATAGTAGGTTATCATTCTAATATAAGGTAATAATCATATTCAAACTTTGGTTCAATTTCTATAACTATAACAATCTTATTTCAAGTGATGATCTTACTTGAACTTGTTTTCGTGTCATGATTCTGCTTCAAGAACTTCGAGCCATCCAAGGATCCATTGAAGCTAGATCCATTTTTCTATTTTCCAGTAGGTTTATCCAAGGAAATTAAGGTAGTAATGATGTTCATAACATTATTCGATTCATACATATAAAGCTATCTTATTCGAAGGTTTAAACTTGTAATCACTAGAACATAGTTTAGTTAATTCTAAACTTGTTCGCAAACAAAAGTTAATCCTTCTAACTTGACTTTTAAAATCAACTAAACACATGTTCTATATCTATATGATATGCTAACTTAATGATTTAAAACCTGGAAACACGAAAAACAACGTAAAACCAGATTTACGCCGTCGTAGTAACACCGCGGGCTGTTTTGGGTTAGTTAATTAAAAACTATGATAAACTTTGATTTAAAAGTTGTTATTCTGAGAAAATGATTTTTATTATGAACATGAAACTATATCCAAAAATTATGGTTAAACTCAAAGTGGAAGTATGTTTTCTAAAATGGTCATCTAGACGTCGTTCTTTCGACTGAAATGACTACCTTTACAAAAACGACTTGTAACTTATTTTTCCGACTATAAACCTATACTTTTTCTATTTAGATTCATAAAATAGAGTTCAATATGAAACCATAGCAATTTGATTCACTCAAAACGGATTTAAAATGAAGAAGTTATGGGTAAAACAAGATTGGATAATTTTTCTCATTTTAGCTACGTGAAAATTGGTAACAAATCTATTCCAACCATAACTTAATCAACTTGTATTGTATATTATGTAATCTTGAGATACCATAGACACGTATACAATGTTTCGACCTATCATGTCGACACATCTATATATATTTCGGAACAACCATAGACACTCTATATGTGAATGTTGGAGTTAGCTATACAGGGTTGAGGTTGATTCCAAAATATATATAGTTTGAGTTGTGATCAATACTGAGATACGTATACACTGGGTCGTGGATTGATTCAAGATAATATTTATCGATTTATTTCTGTACATCTAACTGTGGACAACTAGTTATAGGTTACTAACGAGGACAGCTGACTTAATAAACTTAAAACATCAAAATATATTAAAAGTGTTGTAAATATATTTTGAACATACTTTAATATATATGTATATATTGTTATAGGTTCGTGAATCAACAGTGGCCAAGTCTTACTTCCCGACGAAGTAAAAATCTGTGAAAGTGAGTTATAGTCCCACTTTTAAAATCTAATATTTTTGGGATGAGAATACATGCAGGTTTTATAAATGATTTACAAAATAGACACAAGTACGTGAAACTACATTCTATGGTTGAATTATCAAAATCGAATATGCCCCTTTTTATTAAGTCTGGTAATCTAAGAATTAGGGAACAGACACCCTAATTGACGCGAATCCTAAAGATAGATCTATTGGGCCTAACAAACCCCATCCAAAGTACCGGATGCTTTAGTACTTCGAAATTTATATCATATCCGAAGGGTGTCCCGGAATGATGGGGATATTCTTATATATGCATCTTGTTATTGTCGGTTACCAGGTGTTCACCATATGAATGATTTTTATCTCTATGTATGGGATGTGTATTGAAATATGAAATCTTGTGGTCTATTATTACGATTTGATATATATAGGTTAAACCTATAACTCACCAACATTTTTGTTGACGTTTAAAGCATGTTTATTCTCAGGTGAATATTAAGAGCTTCCGCTGTTGCATACTAAAATAAGGACAAGATTTGGAGTCCATGTTTGTATGATATTGTGTAAAAACTGCATTCAAGAAACTGATTTCGATGTAACATATTTGTATTGTAAACCATTATGTAATGGTCGTGTGTAAACAGGATATTTTAGATTATCATTATTTGATAATCTACGTAAAGCTTTTTAAACCTTTATTTATGAAATAAAGGTTATGGTTTGTTTTAAAAATGAATGCAGTCTTTTAAAAACGTCTCATATAGAGGTCAAAACCTCGCAACGAAATCAATTAATATGGAACGTTTTTAATCAATAAGAACGGGACATTTCAGTTGGTATCAGAGCGTTGGTCTTAGAGAACCAGAATTTTGCATTAGTGTGTCTTATCGAGTTTGTTAGGATGCATTAGTGAGTCTAGACTTCGACCGTGTTTACTTGAAAAATGATTGCTTAACAAATTTTGTTGGAAACTATATATTTTTAACATGGGAATATTATGTGATATATTAATCTCTTAACGTGTTTGATATTATGTGATAGATGTCTACCTCTAGAACAAGTCCCATTGACTCACCTAATAATAATGAAGAGTCAAATGTAAATTGGAATGATTCGTGGACTGATTCACAAGTTCCCGAAGAGGAACCAGAAGAAGAGTCGGAACCGGAAGAAGAATCGGAACCGGAAGAAGAATCGGAACCGAAAGAAGAAATAGAACCGGTGGGGGAAATAATAAAACGGTTAAGTAAAAGAGAATCCTCAACCAACCGACCAAGGTTAATTATGGTCAATGGTGTTTTCGCCAAGGAAGCAAAATATTGGGAGGATTACCAATTCTCCGATGGATCGGATTCCGACGAGAATTCCGATGATGTTATAGAAATTACCCCAACTGAATTTAAAATGGTAAAAGAAAATAATAAGGGAAAGGGCATAAAAATAGAGAAATCTAATTCCAACCCCGATGAACTTTATATGTATCGTCAACCCCCGAAGTCCTTAAGTTGTAACAATGACCCGGGAACCTCTAAACCACCAGGTTTTTCTAAACCAATGTGGACAACGACGGCTCGTATTAGGGGAACATCATATATCCCTAGAAACTTGGCAAAACGAACCAAAACCGAAGAAGAAGAAACGAGCGAGTCGGAATAAGATAGTTGTATTCGTGTGGTGTAATATATGGAATATAGTGTTCTTATGTTTTATGATATATGTAAAAATTGCTTGTATTAATAAGTATTTTTTTTTATGAAACTAACTCTTGTCTATTTTACAGTTTAAAAACACAAAATGGATAGACAACCCAATATTTTAAGAGACCTACCCGGAGACATGATTGATGAAATCTTGTCTAGAGTCGGCCAGAATTCTTCGGCACAACTATTTAAGGCGAGATCAGTTTGTAAGACATTCGAAGAACGTTCCAAGAATGTCTTGGTTTATAAGAGACTTTCGTTTGAAAGATGGGGGATATCACATTGGGAAACCCATAAGTTACGATGTGTTTACTTTGACGCATATATTGCGGGGAACCCAAATGCTATTTTACGCAACGGGTTAAGAAATTATTTTGACTCAATATATCCGAATATTGGACTTCGTGATTTAGAAAAACCGGCTAACATGCAACATAAAGAAGCATGTTATGCTTACAGATTAGTAATGTTCGCTTCTCACCAAAGTGAGAACAAGAACATCGGGCTACAACTATTAAACAAAACGTTTCCACAAGTGACGGAGTCAGTAATTGGGGTAAGAAATGAGGTTTTTAGATTATTACGGGACTGTTGGACATTACGTAACCCTCGTCCCTTTGATGACGTTACAACACGCTGTCTTATCAACAGCCATAACGGTTATGTTGCACAAGACCAAGGATGGGAAGTAGTCCTAGTAAAACCAGAATGCATGACTTGTTTCTGGACGTATGAATTACGTGTCTTTATTGCCTTTGCCGAACGACTTGTGTACTAGCTAGAATTGTCTTCACAACTATCTTGTATCAAAGTTATTGTGTGCTATATTTCATGCTTTATGTAAAATAAGCGGTATTGTAAGTTTGTAAAATATTGTATAAAAGTTTGAACGCGAAATATTATTACAATCAGTTTTTCATATAGAATTGTAGTAGTTGAATTGTATATTAGCTACTAAGTATGAACTTAACGGGTAGGTACTACCCGAATTTAAACTTATAAAACGCTAATATGAAGAAAAAGCTTTTATAAATGAGTTCATATTATGCTACGAAATACTATTAACTACTCTTAATATTCTGTATGATTAACTTGTTCCATTTAACTATTTTGAAGGAAATGGCACCGACTACTCGACACACCGTGAATATGAATGAAGAGGAATTCCGTACTTTTCTAGCTTCAAACATAGCCGCAGTACAGGCCGCGCTACATACCAACAATAACCTTGGATCTAGCAGTACAGGAAATCGTGTAGGATGCACCTACAAAGAATTCACTGCCTGCAAACCTTTGGAATTTGATGGAACCGAAGGACCGATCGGATTGAAACGGTGGACCGAGAAGGTTGAATCGGTGTTTGCCATAAGTAAGTGTACTGAAGAGGACAAAGTGAAGTACGCTACGCATACCTTCACAGGTTCTGCGTTAACATGGTGGAATACCTATCTAGAGCAAGTGGGACAAGATGATGCGTACGCACTACCGTGGTCAGCATTCAAGCACTTGATGAACGAGAAGTACCGTCCCAGAACCGAGGTCAATAAGCTCAAGACAGAACTTAGAGGGTTACGAACCCAAGGATTTGATATTACCACGTACGAAAGACGATTCACAGAATTGTGCCTATTGTGTCCGGGAGCATTCGAAGATGAGGAAGAGAAGATCGACGCGTTTGTGAAAGGATTACCGGAAAGAATCCAAGAAGATATAAGTTCACACGAGCCCGCCTCCATACAACAGGCATGTAGAATGGCTCACAAACTAGTGAACCAGATTGAAGAAAGAATTAAAGAACAGACTGCTGAAGAGGCCAATGTGAAGCAAGTCAAAAGAAAGTGGGAGGAAAACGGTGATAAGAATCACCAATACAACAACAACAGCAATTACAACAATAATCGCAACAATTATCCCAACAATCGCAACATCAATCGCAACTACAACAAACGGCCCAACAACAACAACAACAACAACAACAACAGTAGCAACTACAACAATCATCCCAACAACAATAATAACCGCAACAACAACAACAATCAGAAGCAGCTATGCCAAAGGTGTGAAAAGAATCACTCGGGGTTCTGCACCAAATTTTGCAACAAGTGTAAAAGAAATGGTCATAGCGCGGCGAAGTGTGAGGTCTACGGACCAGGGGTTAATAGAACGAAAGGAACAAATGGTGTCGGAACGAGTAATGGCGGAGCAAGTAGTGTCGGAGCAAGTTATGCCAATGTAGTTTGTTATAAATGTGGAAAACCAGGCCACATTATTAGAAATTGCCCGAACCAGGAGAACACGAATGGACAAGGCCGTGGAAGAGTTTTCAATATTAATGCGGTAGAGGCACAGGAAGACCCGGAGCTTGTTACGGGTACGTTTCTTATTGACAATAAATCTGCTTACGTTTTATTTGATTCGGGTGCGGATAGAAGCTATATGAGTAGAGATTTTTGTGCTAAATTAAGTTGTCCATTGACGCCTTTGGATAGTAAATTTTTACTCGAATTAGCAAATGGTAAATTAATTTCAGCAGATAATATATGTCGGAATCGAGAAATTAAACTGGTTAGCGAAACATTTAAGATTGATTTGATACCAGTAGAGTTAGGGAGTTTTGATGTGATAATCGGTATGGACTGGTTGAAAGAAGTGAAAGCGGAGATCGTTTGTTACAAAAATGCAATTCGCATTATACGAGAAAAAGGAAAACCCTTAATGGTGTACGGAGAAAAGGGCAACACGAAGCTACATCTTATTAGTAATTTGAAGGCACAAAAACTAATAAGAAAAGGTTGCTATGCTGTTCTAGCACACGTCGAGAAAGTACAAACTGAAGAAAAGAGCATCAATGATGTTCCCATTGCAAAAGAATTTCCCGATGTATTTCCGAAAGAATTACCGGGATTACCCCCACATCGATCCGTTGAATTTCAAATAGATCTTGTACCAGGAGCTGCACCAATAGCTCGTGCTCCTTACAGACTCGCACCCAGCGAGATGAAAGAACTGCAAAGCCAATTACAAGAACTTTTAGAGCGTGGTTTCATTCGACCAAGCACATCACCGTGGGGAGCTCCTGTTTTGTTTGTCAAGAAGAAAGATGGTACATTCAGGTTGTGTATCGACTACCGAGAGTTGAACAAACTTACCATCAAGAACCGCTACCCACTACCGAGAATCGACGACTTATTTGATCAACTACAAGGCTCGTCTGTTTATTCAAAGATTGACTTACGTTCCGGGTATCATCAAATGCGGGTGAAAGAAGATGATATTCCAAAGACTGCTTTCAGAACACGTTACGGTCATTACGAGTTTATGGTCATGCCGTTTGGTTTAACTAATGCACCAGCTGTGTTCATGGACCTTATGAACCGAGTGTGTGGACCATACCTTGACAAGTTTGTCATTGTTTTCATTGATGACATACTTATTTACTCAAAGAATGACCAAGAACACGGTGAACATTTGAGAAAGGTGTTAGAAGTATTGAGGAAGGAAGAATTGTACGCTAAGTTTTCAAAGTGTGCATTTTGGTTGGAAGAAGTTCAATTCCTCGGTCACATAGTGAACAAAGAAGGTATTAAGGTGGATCCGGCAAAGATAGAAACTGTTGAAAAGTGGGAAACCCCGAAAACTCCGAAACACATACGCCAGTTTTTAGGACTAGCTGGTTACTACAGAAGGTTCATCCAAGACTTTTCCAGAATAGCAAAACCCTTGACTGCATTAACGCATAAAGGGAAGAAATTTGAATGGAATGATGAACAAGAGAAAGCGTTTCAGTTATTGAAGAAAAAGCTAACTACGGCACCTATATTGTCATTGCCTGAAGGGAATGATGATTTTGTGATTTATTGTGACGCATCAAAGCAAGGTCTCGGTTGTGTATTAATGCAACGAACGAAGGTGATTGCTTATGCGTCTAGACAATTGAAGATTCACGAACAAAATTATACGACGCATGATTTGGAATTTGGCGCGGTTGTTTTTGCATTAAAGACTTGGAGGCACTACTTATATGGGGTCAAAAGTATTATATATACCGACCACAAAAGTCTTCAACACATATTTAATCAGAAACAACTGAATATGAGGCAGCGTAGGTGGATTGAATTATTGAATGATTACGACTTTGAGATTCGTTACCACCCGGGGAAGGCAAATGTGGTAGCCGATGCCTTGAGCAGGAAGGACAGAGAACCCATTCGAGTAAAATCTATGAATATAATGATTCATAATAACCTTACTACTCAAATAAAGGAGGCGCAACAAGGAGTTTTAAAAGAGGGAAATTTAAAGGATGAAATACCCAAAGGATCGGAGAAGCATCTTAATATTCGAGAAGACGGAACCCGGTATAGGGCTGAAAGGATTTGGGTACCAAAATTTGGAGATATGAGAGAAATGGTACTTAGAGAAGCTCATAAAACCAGATACTCAATACATCCTGGAACGGGGAAGATGTACAAGGATCTCAAGAAACATTTTTGGTGGCCGGGTATGAAAGCCGATGTTGCTAAATACGTAGGAGAATGTTTGACGTGTTCTAAGGTCAAAGCTGAGCATCAGAAACCATCAGGTCTACTTCAACAACCCGAAATCCCGGAATGGAAATGGGAAAACATTACCATGGATTTCATCACTAAATTGCCAAGGACTGCAAGTGGTTTTGATACTATTTGGGTAATAGTTGATCGTCTCACCAAATCAGCCCACTTCCTACCAATAAGAGAAGATGACAAGATGGAGAAGTTAGCACGACTGTATTTGAAGGAAGTCGTCTCCGGACATGGAATACCAATCTCTATTATCTCTGATAGGGATGGTAGATTTATTTCAAGATTCTGGCAGACATTACAGCAAGCATTAGGAACTCGTCTAGACATGAGTACTGCCTATCATCCACAAACTGATGGGCAGAGCGAAAGGACGATACAAACGCTTGAAGACATGCTACGAGCATGTGTTATTGATTTCGGAAACAGTTGGGATCGACATCTACCGTTAGCAGAATTTTCCTACAACAACAGCTACCATTCAAGCATTGAGATGGCGCCGTTTGAAGCACTTTATGGTAGAAAGTGCAGGTCTCCGATTTGTTGGAGTGAAGTGGGGGATAGACAGATTACGGGTCCGGAGATTATACAAGAAACTACCGAGAAGATCATCCAAATTCAACAACGGTTGAAAACCGCCCAAAGTCGACAAAAGAGCTACGCTGACATTAAAAGAAAAGATATAGAATTTGAAATTGGAGAGATGGTCATGCTTAAAGTTGCACCTTGGAAAGGCGTTGTTCGATTTGGTAAACGAGGGAAATTAAATCCAAGGTATATTGGACCATTCAAGATTATTGATCGTGTCGGACCAGTAGCTTACCGACTTGAGTTACCTCAACAACTCGTGGCTGTACATAACACTTTCCACGTCTCGAATTTGAAGAAATGTTTTGCTAAAGAAGATCTCACTATTCCGTTAGATGAAATCCAAATCAACGAAAAACTCCAATTCATCGAAGAACCCGTCGAAATAATGGATCGTGAGGTTAAAAGACTTAAGCAAAACAAGATACCAATTGTTAAGGTTCGATGGAATGCTCGTAGAGGACCCGAGTTCACCTGGGAGCGTGAAGATCAGATGAAGAAGAAATACCCGCATCTATTTCCAGAAGATTCATCAACACCTTCAACAGCTTAAAATTTCGGGACGAAATTTATTTAACGGGTAGGTACTGTAGTGACCCGAACTTTTCCATGTTTATATATATTAATTGAGATTGATATTTACATGATTAAATGTTTCCAACATGTTAAGCAATCAAACTTGTTAAGACTTGATTAATTGAAATATGTTTCATATAGACAATTGACCACCCAAGTTGACCGGTGATTCACGAACGTTAAAACTTGTAAAAACTATATGATGACATATATATGGATATATATATAGTTAACATGATACTATGATAAGTAAACATATCATTAAGTATATTAACAATGAACTACATATGTAAAAACAAGACTGCTAACTTAATGATTTTTAAACGAGACATATATGTAACGATTATCGTTGTAAAGACATTTAATGTATATATATCATATTAAGAGATATTCATACATGATAATATCATGATAATATAATAATTTAAAATCTCTTTTGATATTATAAACATTGGGTTAACAACATTTAACAAGATCGTTAACCTAAAAGTTTCAAAACAACACTTACATGTAACGACTAACGATGACTTAACGACTCAGTTAAAATGTATATACATGTAGTGTTTTAATATGTATTTATACACTTTTGAAAGACTTCAATACACTTATCAAAATACTTCTACTTAACAAAAATGCTTACAATTACATTCTCGTTCAGTTTCATCAACAATTCTACTCGTATGCACCCGTATTCGTACTCGTACAATACACAGCTTTTAGATGTATGTACTATTGGTATATACACTCCAATGATCAGCTCTTAGCAGCCCATGTGAGTCACCTAACACATGTGGGAACCATTATTTGGCAACTAGCATGAAATATCTCATAAGATTACAAAAATATGAGTAATCATTCATGACTTATTTACATGAAAACAAGATTACATATCCTTTATATCTAATCCATACACCAACGACCAAAAACACCTACAAACACTTTCATTCTTCAATTTTCTTCATCTAATTGAACTCTCTCAAGTTCTATCTTCAAGTTCTAAGTGTTCTTCATAAATTCCAAAAGTTCTAGTTTCATAAAATCAAGAATACTTTCAAGTTTGCTAGCTCACTTCCAATCTTGTAAGGTGATCATCCAACCTCAAGAAATCTTTGTTTCTTACAGTAGGTTATCATTCTAATACAAGGTAATAATCATATTCAAACTTTGGTTCAATTTCTATAACTATAACAATCTTATTTCAAGTGATGATCTTACTTGAACTTGTTTTCGTGTCATGGTTTTGCTTCAAGAACTTTGAACCATCCAAGGATCCATTGAAGCTAGATCCATTTTTCTCTTTTCCAGTAGGTTCATCCAAGGAACTTAAGGTAGTAATGATGTTCATAACATCATTCGATTCATACATATAAAGCTATCTTATTCGAAGGTTTAAACTTGTAATCACTAGAACATAGTTTAGTTAATTCTAAACTTGTTCGCAAACCAAAGTTAATCCTTCTAACTTGACTTTTAAAATCAACTAAACACATGTTCTATATCTATATGATATGCTAACTTAATGATTTAAAACCTGGAAACACGAAAAACACCGTAAAACCGGATTTACGCCGTCGTAGTAACACCGCGGGCTGTTTTGGGTTAGTTAATTAAAAACTATGATAAACTTTGATTTAAAAGTTGTTATTCTGAGAAAATGATTTTTATTATGAACAGAAACTATATCCAAAAATTATGGTTAAACTCAAAGTGGAAGTATGTTTTCTAAAATGGCATCTAGACGTCGTTCTTTCGACTGAAATGACTACCTTTACAAAAACGACTTGTAACTTATTTTTCTGACAATAAACCTATGCTTTTTCTGTTTAGATTCATAAAATAGAGTTCAATATGAAACCATAGCAATTTGATTCACTCAAAACGGATTTAAAATGAAGAAGTTATGGGTAAAACAAGATTGGATAATTTTTCTCATTTTAGCTACGTGAAAATTGGTAACAAATCTATTCCAACCATAACTTAATCAACTTGTATTGTATATTATGTAATCTTGAGATACCATAGACACGTATACAACGTTTCGACCTATCATGTCGACACATCTATATATATTTCGGAACAACCATAGACACTCTATATGTGAATGTTGGAGTTAGCTATACAGGGTTGAGGTTGATTCCAAAATATATATAGTTTGAGTTGTGATCAATACTGAGATACGTATACACTGGGTCGTGGATTGATTCAAGATAATATTTATCGATTTATTTCTGTACATCTAACTGTGGACAACTAGTTGTAGGTTACTAACGAGGACAGCTGACTTAATAAACTTAAAACATCAAAATATATTAAAAGTGTTGTAAATATATTTTAAACATACTTTGATATATATGTATATATTGTTATAGGTTCGTGAATCAACCAGTGGCCAAGTCTTACTTCCCGACGAAGTAAAAATCTGTGAAAGTGAGTTATAGTCCCACTTTTAAAATCTAATATTTTTGGGATGAGAATACATGCAGGTTTTATAAATGATTTACAAAATAGACACAAGTACGTGAAACTACATTCTATGGTTGAATTATCGAAATCGAATATGCCCCTTTTTATTAAGTCTGGTAATCTAAGAATTAGGGAACAGACACCCTAATTGACGCGAATCCTAAAGATAGATCTATTGGGTCTAACAAACCCCATCCAAAGTACCGGATGCTTTAGTACTTCGAAATTTATATCATATCCGAAGGGTGTCCCGGAATGATGGGGATATTCTTATATATGCATCTTGTTATTGTCGGTTACCAGGTGTTCACCATATGAATGATTTTTATCTCTATGTATGGGATGTGTATTGAAATATGAAATCTTGTGGTCTATTGTTACGATTTGATATACATAGGTTAAACCTATAACTCACCAACATTTTTGTTGACGTTTTAAGCATGTTTATTCTCAGGTGATTATTAAGAGCTTCCGCTGTCGCATACTTAAATAAGGACAAGATTTGGAGTCCATGCTTGTATGATATTGTGTAAAAACTGCATTCAAGGAACTTATTTTGTTGTAACATATTTGTATTGTAAACCATTATGTAATGGTCGTGTGTAAACAGGATATTTTAGATTATCATTATTTGATAATCTACATAAAGCTTTTTAAACCTTTATTGATGAAATAAAGGTTATGGTTTGTTTAAAAATGAATGCAGTCTTTGAAAAACGTCTCATATAGAGGTCAAAACCTCGCAACGAAATCAATTAATATGGAACGTTTTTAATCAATAAGAACGGGACATTTCATAACAAACCCCATCCAAAGTACCGGATGCTTTAGTACTTCGAAATTTATATCATATCCGAAGGGTGTCCTGGAATGATGGGGATATTCTTATATATGCATCTTGTTATTGTCGGTTACCAGGTGTTCACCATATGAATGATTTTTATCTCTATGTATGGGATGTGTATTGAAATATGAAATCTTGTGGTCTATTGTTACGATTTGATATATATAGGTTAAACCTATAACTCACCAACATTTTTGTTGACGTTTAAAGCATGTTTATTCTCAGGTGAATATTAAGAGCTTCCGCTGTTGCATACTAAAATAAGGACAAGATTTGGAGTCCATGTTTGTATGATATTGTGTAAAAACTGCATTCAAGAAACTGATTTCGATGTAACATATTTGTATTGTAAACCATTATGTAATGGTCGTGTGTAAACAGGATATTTTAGATTATCATTATTTGATAATCTACGTAAAGCTTTTTAAACCTTTATTTATGAAATAAAGGTTATGGTTTGTTTTAAAAATGAATGCAGTCTTTTAAAAACGTCTCATATAGAGGTCAAAACCTCGCAACGAAATCAATTAATATGGAACATTTTTAATCAATAAGAACGGGACATTTCATTGATGACATGGACAAGGGCTAATTAATTGGGTTACTAGCTAGAGTAGGGTGGGCTTGAGCCAAACAAGGTAGAAAGTCCAACAAGACTAACTATTGTGCATAATTAAATTACTACGCGTAATTAAGCATCCAAAAACCCAGGTAATTATTATTATAAAATAATAATTAATATTTTGCAGTCATAATATTCCGATTATGACAAAAGTTAAACGTGCGCGCAAGTTCGCGGTTTATTCGAAACGTCAAATAACACTAACGGTTATAAAGGCTTCCAATGATCAAGTTATGTATCCTACGTACTCTAAGGCACGTTTTAACATATAAATGGAAGTAAACAACGTAAATCAAGTTTCCAGAGTATAAAGTAACACAGTACGCACAAATACGCAGTTTCGCAAAAACATAAGGCACAAAAGCAAGTCGAAAAAGCTGGGTCGTTACATTACCCACCTGTTAATGGAAATTTCGTCCCGAAATTTGAGGAGTGACAAAAAAAATGGTACCATATTTAAATAAGAAGTAGCGTATCAAAGTTCCGAAAGATTCGTGGGCTAAAAAGTGAGCTATTTACCTTGAAAGGTACTCTGGCGTATAAAAGTAAGAATAGGTATATGCAATAATTAAGTCTCTTAGGAGATCAACAAATTGATTTCGTTTCTGGTTAACATGAGTATGTTGTCTGAATATATCCACAAAAGAAAAGATGATGTTTTTAGCCTTACAGGCATCTTTAGTAAGCTGGATGCATGAAATACATCATGAATGTTACTAAACTCATCTAAAACATTGAGCGCTTATGTCGCAATACAAAGCTGACAGGTAGGATGGAAAACATGGTGATCATAACCATGCGATTTGATGTCTGGATAGTGTTAGCCACGGATTTTACTAACCCCTTGATTTCGGAAAGAGACCATAGGCATAAAGAACTCGATATTTAAGAACGTTTCATTTGACTATATGAATTGAAACTTTTGCTGAAAGTGAATAATCGGACTTATATGCAATGCAAGCCATAATTATCTATAGTGCCTTCAGGACGGTCTGAACGAACAATGAAGGATATCACCCAGTTTACCATACTGCAGGTGAACTTATCCTTAGATGGAATAAAAGAACAGTTCCATAATGTAACTTTATCCTTTCAGTTACATGTTAAAGTTAGGGTTAACATTAACTAGAACAACATATAGTTGCAACCAATGAAGAAAGGAATGTGTAGAGTAACCATATCCGTATTACAGATGTTTTAAGCAGTCCCTTCCAAGAGGATAACAAGATTCATAGATTCCTAAAGTATGTTACTTTACATTTCCGAAAGAGAATCGCACGAAAGGTGTGATCTTTGAACCAGGGTGAACTCTTCGAGCGGTTTGTTCTGAATTTATCCTTATACTTAAGGAGATGCGCGGACAAGAAGATACGTGGACCCTTGGTCGTAAAGAACAGTTTACTCTAAGTGAAAAGAATCTCAAAACGATTCCTTGTACCTCAACCTACTAATTCATATAGATATTTTTACGAGGATGTTGCGATTAGCCGTGAAATATTGAGAATAGAAACCCACCTAGTGCCCTTCCTACAATGGGGTGACCATTGAGTGTACCTCAGAAAACTGATTTATCGGCCCGCGATTTTGCCATGTTTAATCTTAAAAGGAACATTTTTCGAGTACAAAGACTTCCTAAAAATTTTTTTTATAAATCTACCACCCAAAGTGGCTCAAGCGTTTTTAACAAGGATTTTAATAGTAAGCTTCATCCCTAACGGAGGGAGAGAAGAAGTGTGATCCCTACATGGTGTAGTCTAATACGGAAACCTTTAATAAAATCAACCGAGGAAGTTTTGAAGAACTTTTAAACGTTTGATGCGACAACATAAATGGAACGAAGTTCTTGGTAAATTTAGAAGTATGTATAACGAGTACCATTTGCACAAAATTATCTGACTTAAAACAACTCAATAAAGGAGCGATTTTTAATCATCTTGAAGGTATAACTTAGTATGTACTGACCCAAAATAAGTAAGGGTAAATTTATACATATATGATTTTATAAATCGCGTAAGTGATAGAAAAGTTTTTAGTACTTTCATTTGTCCATAAATCTCGTGAGGACCGCACAAATAAGCAACGTGTAAATCAACGTGTAAAATTTTTGATAAACATAGTTTTTCGTATTTCAGAGGTTACGAGTTGAAAAAGGTCGAGTGAAAAATCTTTGAATCATCGGTTGACATGTTACTAGGTAATGAAAACTAATGAATTAAATGTAGTTTTGATGATTATCCGAACTTAAGTCTTTGGCCCAAAAATGTTTACGTCCGAAGCCGTTGCTAAAAAGTGAGGTATGAAGGATAGAGCACGAGGATGAGAAGTTAATCGCTTATTGACTTTGCAGAATGCCATACTGGTTATGGCTAATATTAAAGGCGGAATACTAATGATGTTAATATCGCTAGATGAGAATTTCCTTGGAATAGGTCAGGACTTTGAGTTATGTAAGATAGAGCATCGCTCCGACAGATGTGAATAATAAGATCCCTGGGGTAACGCAGTAATTTTGAATGGTTTAAGTGTTTGTGGATGCCCGAAGGCTCTGCATGACGTGGTAGTAAGTGCCTTCATCACATACACACACATGAATCTCTTAGTTTCGACAGTTGTCTGTCTTCATGATGACTTGGATACGAATAAGCAATGAAAAATTTTATATTGACAAGCAACGAAAATTTTATAGAATTCATTTAAGGTGACGATGTAAGAAAAGAAATTAAGTTCTTAGCAAACTAGGGTTATGTACAACACGTACCATTCAAGGTAAAATATCCTTTGAATAAAAGATTTGATTTGTAAAAGTGAAAGTAAAATTTCATATGTATTTGTCAAAAAGAAGTAATTATTTACTTTATTTTATATAACGTATACGATTTCAAAAATTTGCACGAATGGCAAATAAAATAAATTTATTTTTATTAAGTTTTGAGAGGATCGCACAGTAAAATAGTGTAAGTAAAATTTTGGCAAACAAAATTTTCATATTTCGGAGGTTACAAGTTGAAAAAAGATTGATGAGAATCGAGTAAAAGACTTTTGAAAATCTCGGGTGATATTTGAGCAAAAATGTTACGAGGTAATGAAATGTAACACCCCAGCTTAACATGACCACAATATTGTCCGCTTTGCCCGCAGGCGCACGGCTTTTTCTTGGCGACCACACACGAGAAGCACTTTCCCAGGAGGTCACCCATCCTGGTAGTGCACTCGCCCGAGCACGCTTAACCACAACGTACTCGCACTTATACTCAGCCTGTGATCCCAAAACGCGTTGTGTCATTTAAGCGTGAGTATTACCTTATAATCCCATGATCACTCATGTTCGTGGGCGATGTGGGATTTGCCTATGGTTGAAATGTCCCGTTCTTATTGATTAAAAACGTTCCATATTAATTGATTTCGTTGCGAGGTTTTGACCTCTATATGAGACGTTTTTCAAAGACTGCATTCATTTTTAAACAAACCATAACCTTTATTTCATCAATAAAGGTTTAAAAAGCTTTACGTAGATTATCAAATAATGATAATCTAATATATCCTGTTTACACACGACCATTACATAATGGTTTACAATACAAATATGTTACAACAAAATAAGTTTCTTGAATGCAGTTTTTACACAATATCATACAAGCATGGACTCCAAATCTTGTCCTTATTTAAGTATGCGACAGCGGAAGCTCTTAATAATCACCTGAGAATAAACATGCTTAAAACGTCAACAAAAATGTTGGTGAGTTATAGGTTTAACCTATATATATCAAATCGTAACAATAGACCACAAGATTTCATATTTCAATACACATCCCATACATAGAGATAAAAATCATTCATATGGTGAACACCTGGTAATCGACAATAACAAGATGCATATATAAGAATATCCCCATCATTCCGGGA
Source organism: Rutidosis leptorrhynchoides (assembly GCF_046630445.1). NCBI lineage: Eukaryota > Viridiplantae > Streptophyta > Magnoliopsida > Asterales > Asteraceae > Rutidosis > Rutidosis leptorrhynchoides. The sequence goes on from NC_092343.1 coordinate 248,330,560, forward strand.
CACCCTTCGGATATGATATAAATTTCGAAGTACTAAAGCATCCGGTACTTTGGATGGGGTTTGTTAGGCCCAGTAGATCTATCTTTAGGATTCGCGTCAATTAGGGTGTCTGTTCCCTAATTCTTAGATTACCAGACTTAATAAAAAGGGGCATATTCGATTTCGATAATTCAACCATAGAATGTAGTTTCACGTACTTGTGTCTATTTTGTAAATCATTTATAAAACCTGCATGTATTCTCATCCCAAAAATATTAGATTTTAAAAGTGGGACTATAACTCACTTTCACAGATTTTTACTTCGTCGGGAAGTAAGACTTGGCCACTGATTGATTCACGAACCTATAACAATATATACATATATATCAAAGTATGTTCAAAATATATTTACAACACTTTTAATATATTTTGATGTTTTAAGTTTATTAAGTCAGCTGTCCTCGTTAGTAACCTACAACTAGTTGTCCACAGTTAGATGTACAGAAATAAATCGATAAATATTATCTTGAATCAATCCACGACCCAGTGTATACGTATCTCAGTATTGATCACAACTCAAACTATATATATTTTGGAATCAACCTCAACCCTGTATAGCTAACTCCAACATTCACATATAGAGTGTCTATGGTTGTTCCGAAATATATATAGATGTGTCGACATGATAGGTCGAAACATTGTATACGTGTCTATGGTATCTCAAGATTACATAATATATAATACAAGTTGATTAAGTTATGGTTGGAATAGATTTGTTACCAATTTTCACGTAGCTAAAATGAGAAAAATTATCCAATCTTGTTTTACCCATAACTTCTTCATTTTAAATCCGTTTTGAGTGAATCAAATTGCTATGGTTTCATATTGAACTCTATTTTATGAATCTAAACAAAAAAAGTATAGGTTTCTAGTCGGAAAAATAAGTTACAAGTCGTTTTTGTAAAGGTAGTCATTTCAGTCGAAAGAACGACGTCTAGATGACCATTTTAGAAAACATACTTCCACTTTGAGTTTAACCATAATTTTTGGATATAGTTTCATGTTCATAATAAAAATCATTTTCTCAGAATAACAACTTTTAAATCAAAGTTTATCATAGTTTTTAATTAACTAACCCAAAACAGCCCGCGGTGTTACTACGACGGCGTAAATCCGGTTTTACGGTGTTTTTCGTGTTTCCGGGTTTTAAATCATTAAGTTAGCATATCATATAGATATAGAACATGTGTTTAGTTGATTTTAAAAGTCAAGTTAGAAGGATTAACTTTTGTTTGCGAACAAGTTTAGAATTAACTAAACTATGTTCTAGTGATTACAAGTTTAAACCTTCGAATAAGATAGCTTTATATGTATGAATCGAATGATGTTATGAACATCATTACTACCTTAAGTTCCTTGGATGAACCTACTGGAAAAGAGAAAAATGGATCTAGCTTCAATGGATCCTTGGATGGCTCAAAGTTCTTGAAGCAAAATCATGACACGAAAACAAGTTCAAGTAAGATCATCACTTGAAATAAGATTGTTATAGTTATAGAAATTGAACCAAAGTTTGAATATGATTATTACCTTGTATTAGAATGATAACCTACTGTAAGAAACAAAGATTTCTTGAGGGTGGATGATCACCTTACAAGATTGGAAGTGAGCTAGCAAACTTGAAAGTATTCTTGATTTTATGAAACTAGAACTTTTGGAATTTATGAAGAACACTTAGAACTTGAAGATAGAACTTGAGAGAGTTCAATTAGATGAAGAAAATTGAAGAATGAAAGTGTTTGTAGGTGTTTTTGGTCGTTGGTGTATGGATTAGATATAAAGGATATGTAATTTTGTTTTCATGTAAATAAGTCATGAATGATTACTCATATTTTTTGTAATCTTATGAGATATTTCATGCTAGTTGCCAAATGATGGTTCCCACATGTGTTAGGTGACTCACATGGGCTGCTAAGAGCTGATCATTGGAGTGTATATACCAATAGTACATACATCTAAAAGCTGTGTATTGTACGAGTACGAATACGGGTGCATACGAGTAGAATTGTTGATGAAACTGAACGAGAATGTAATTGTAAGCATTTTTGTTAAGTAGAAGTATTTTGATAAGTGTATTGAAGTCAATCAAAAGTGTATAAATACATATTAAAACACTACATGTATATACATTTTAACTGAGTCGTTAAGTCATCGTTAGTCGTTACATGTAAGTGTTGTTTTGAAACCTTTAGGTTAACGATCTTGTTAAATGTTGTTAACCCAATGTTTATAATAACAAAAGAGATTTTAAATTATTATATTATCATGATATTATGATGTACGAATATCTCTTAATATGATATATATACATTAAATGTCGTTACAACGATAAACGTTACATATATGTCTCGTTTCAAAATCATTAAGTTAGTAGTCTTGTTTTTACATATGTAGTTCATTGTTAATATAATTAATGATATGTTTACTTATCATAATATCATGTTAACTATATATATAACCATATATATGTCATCATATAGTTTTTTTACAAGTTTTAACGTTCGTGAATCACCGGTCAACTTGGGTGGTCAATTGTCTATATGAAACCTATTTCAATTAATCAAGTCTTAACAAGTTTGATTGCTTAACATGTTGGAAACATTTAATCATGTAAACATCAATCTCAATTAATATATATAAACATGGAAAAGTTCGGGTCACTACAGTACCTACCCGTTAAATAAATTTCGTCCCGAAATTTTAAGCTGTTGAAGGTGTTGACGAATCTTCTGGAAATAGATGCGGGTATTTCTTCTTCATCTGATCTTCACGCTCCCAGGTGAACTCGGGTCCTCTACGAGCATTCCATCGAACCTTAACAATTGGTATCTTGTTTTGCTTAAGTCTTTTAACCTCACGATCCATTATTTCGACGGGTTCTTCGATGAATTGGAGTTTTTCGTTGATTTGGATTTCATCTAACGGAATAGTGAGATCTTCTTTAGCAAAACATTTCTTCAAATTCGAGACGTGGAAAGTGTTATGTACAGCCGCGAGTTGTTGAGGTAACTCAAGTCGGTAAGCTACTGGTCCGACACGATCAATAATCTTGAATGGTCCAATATACCTTGGATTTAATTTCCCTCGTTTACCAAATCGAACAACGCCTTTCCAAGGTGAAACTTTAAGCATGACCATCTCTCCAATTTCAAATTCTATATCTTTTCTTTTAATGTCAGCGTAGCTCTTTTGTCGACTTTGGGCGGTTTTCAACCGTTGTTGAATTTGGATGATCTTCTCGGTAGTTTCTTGTATAATCTCCGGACCCGTAATCTGTCTATCCCCCACCTCACTCCAACAAATCGGAGACCTGCACTTTCTACCATAAAGTGCTTCAAACGGCGCCATCTCAATGCTTGAATGGTAGCTGTTGTTGTAGGAAAATTCTGCTAACGGTAGATGTCGATCCCAACTGTTTCCGAAATCAATAACACATGCTCGTAGCATGTCTTCAAGCGTTTGTATCGTCCTTTCGCTCTGCCCATCAGTTTGTGGATGATAGGCAGTACTCATGTCTAGACGAGTTCCTAATGCTTGCTGTAATGTCTGCCAAAATCTTGAAATAAATCTGCCATCCCTATCAGAGATAATAGAGATTGGTATTCCATGTCTGGAGACGACTTCCTTCAAATACAGTCGTGCTAACTTCTCCATCTTGTCATCTTCTCTTATTGGTAGGAAGTGTGCTGATTTGGTGAGACGATCAACTATTACCCAAATAGTATCAAAACCACTTGCAGTCCTTGGCAATTTAGTGATGAAATCCATGGTAATGTTTTCCCATTTCCATTCCGGGATTTCGGGTTGTTGAAGTAGACCTGATGGTTTCTGATGCTCAGCTTTGACCTTAGAACACGTCAAACATTCTCCTACGTATTTAGCAACATCGGCTTTCATACCCGGCCACCAAAAATGTTTCTTGAGATCCTTGTACATCTTCCCCGTTCCAGGATGTATTGAGTATCTGGTTTTATGAGCTTCTCTAAGTACCATTTCTCTCATATCTCCAAATTTTGGTACCCAAATCCTTTCAGCCCTATACCGGGTTCCGTCTTCCCGAATATTAAGATGTTTCTCCGATCCTTTGGGTATTTCATCCTTTAAATTTCCCTCTTTTAAAACTCCTTGTTGCGCCTCCTTTATTTGAGTAGTAATGTTATTATGAATCATTATATTCATAGATTTTACTCGAATGGGTTCTCTATCCTTCCTGCTCAAGGCATCGGCTACCACATTTGCCTTCCCCGGGTGGTAACGAATCTCAAAATCGTAATCATTCAATAATTCAATCCACCTACGCTGCCTCATATTCAGTTGTTTCTGATTAAATATGTGTTGAAGACTTTTGTGGTCGGTATATATAATACTTTTGACCCCATATAAGTAGTGCCTCCAAGTCTTTAATGCAAAAACAACCGCGCCTAATTCCAAATCATGCGTCGTATAATTTTGTTCGTGAATCTTCAATTGTCTAGACGCATAAGCAATCACCTTCGTTCGTTGCATTAATACACAACCGAGACCTTGCTTTGATGCGTCACAATAAATCACAAAATCATCATTCCCTTCAGGCAATGACAATATAGGTGCCGTAGTTAGCTTTTTCTTCAATAACTGAAACGCTTTCTCTTGTTCATCATTCCATTCAAATTTCTTCCCTTTATGCGTTAATGCAGTCAAGGGTTTTGCTATTCTGGAAAAGTCTTGGATGAACCTTCTGTAGTAACCAGCTAGTCCTAAAAACTGGCGTATGTGTTTCGGAGTTTTCGGGGTTTCCCACTTTTCAACAGTTTCTATCTTTGCCGGATCCACCTTAATACCTTCTTTGTTCACTATGTGACCGAGGAATTGAACTTCTTCCAACCAAAATGCACACTTTGAAAACTTAGCGTACAATTCTTCCTTCCTCAATACTTCTAACACTTTTCTCAAATGTTCACCGTGTTCTTGGTCATTCTTTGAGTAAATAAGTATGTCATCAATGAAAACAATGACAAACTTGTCAAGGTATGGTCCACACACTCGGTTCATAAGGTCCATGAACACAGCTGGTGCATTAGTTAAACCAAACGGCATGACCATAAACTCGTAATGACCGTAACGTGTTCTGAAAGCAGTCTTTGGAATATCATCTTCTTTCACCCGCATTTGATGATACCCGGAACGTAAGTCAATCTTTGAATAAACAGACGAGCCTTGTAGTTGATCAAATAAGTCGTCGATTCTCGGTAGTGGGTAGCGGTTCTTGATGGTAAGTTTGTTCAACTCTCGGTAGTCGATACACAACCTGAATGTACCATCTTTCTTCTTGACAAACAAAACAGGAGCTCCCCACGGTGATGTGCTTGGTCGAATGAAACCACGCTCTAAAAGTTCTTGTAATTGGCTTTGCAGTTCTTTCATCTCGCTGAGTGCGAGTCTGTAAGGAGCACGAGCTATTGGTGCAGCTCCTGGTACAAGATCTATTTGAAATTCAACGGATCGATGTGGGGGTAATCCCGGTAATTCTTTCGGAAATACATCGGGAAATTCTTTTGCAATGGGAACATCATTGATGCTCTTTTCTTCAGTTTGTACTTTCTCGACGTGTGCTAGAACAGCATAGCAACCTTTTCTTATTAGTTTTTGTGCCTTCAAATTACTAATACGATGTAGCTTCGTGTTGCCCTTTTCTCCGTACACCATTAAGGGTTTTCCTTTTTCTCGTATAATGCGAATTGCATTTTTGTAACAAACGATCTCCGCTTTCACTTCTTTCAACCAGTCCATACCGATTATCACATCAAAACTCCCTAACTCTACTGGTATCAAATCAATCTTAAATGTTTCGCTAACCAGTTTAATTTCTCGATTCCGACATATATTATCTGCTGAAATTAATTTACCATTTGCTAATTCGAGTAAAAATTTACTATCCAAAGGCGTCAATGGACAACTTAATTTAGCACAAAAATCTCTACTCATATAGCTTCTATCCGCACCCGAATCAAATAAAACGTAAGCAGATTTATTGTCAATAAGAAACGTACCCGTAACAAGCTCCGGGTCTTCCTGTGCCTCTACCGCATTAATATTGAAAACTCTTCCACGGCCTTGTCCATTCGTGTTCTCCTGGTTCGGGCAATTTCTAATAATGTGGCCTGGTTTTCCACATTTATAACAAACTACATTGGCATAACTTGCTCCGACACTACTTGCTCCGCCATTACTCGTTCCGACACCATTTGTTCCTTTCGTTCTATTAACCCCTGGTCCGTAGACCTCACACTTCGCCGCGCTATGACCATTTCTTTTACACTTGTTGCAAAATTTGGTGCAGAACCCCGAGTGATTCTTTTCACACCTTTGGCATAGTTGTTTCTGATTGTTGTTGTTGTTGCGGTTATTATTGTTGTTGGGATGATTGTTGTAGTTGCTGTTGTTGTTGTTGTTGTTGTTGTTGTTGTTGTTGGGCCGTTTGTTGTAGTTGCGATTGATGTTGCGATTGTTGGGATAATTGTTGCGATTATTGTTGTAATTGCTGTTGTTGTTGTATTGGTGATTCTTATCACCGTTTTCCTCCCACTTTCTTTTGACTTGCTTCACATTGGCCTCTTCAGCAGTCTGTTCTTTAATTCTTTCTTCAATCTGGTTCACTAGTTTGTGAGCCATTCTACATGCCTGTTGTATGGAGGCGGGCTCGTGTGAACTTATATCTTCTTGGATTCTTTCCGGTAATCCTTTCACAAACGCGTCGATCTTCTCTTCCTCATCTTCGAATGCTCCCGGACACAATAGGCACAATTCTGTGAATCGTCTTTCGTACGTGGTAATATCAAATCCTTGGGTTCATAACCCTCTAAGTTCTGTCTTGAGCTTATTGACCTCGGTTCTGGGACGGTACTTCTCGTTCATCAAGTGCTTGAATGCTGACCACGGTAGTGCGTACGCATCATCTTGTCCCACTTGCTCTAGATAGGTATTCCACCATGTTAACGCAGAACCTGTGAAGGTATGCGTAGCGTACTTCACTTTGTCCTCTTCAGTACACTTACTTATGGCAAACACCGATTCAACCTTCTCGGTCCACCGTTTCAATCCGATCGGTCCTTCGGTTCCATCAAATTCCAAAGGTTTGCAGGCAGTGAATTCTTTGTAGGTGCATCCTACACGATTTCCTGTACTGCTAGATCCAAGGTTATTGTTGGTATGTAGCGCAGCCTGTACTGCGGCTATGTTTGAAGCTAGAAAAGTACGGAATTCCTCTTCATTCATATTCACGGTGTGTCGAGTAGTCGGTGCCATTTCCTTCAAAATAGTTAAATGGAACAAGTTAATCATACAGAATATTAAGAGTAGTTAATAGTATTTCGTAGCATAATATGAACTCATTTATAAAAGCTTTTTCTTCATATTAGCGTTTTATAAGTTTAAATTCGGGTAGTACCTACCCGTTAAGTTCATACTTAGTAGCTAATATACAATTCAACTACTACAATTCTATATGAAAAACTGATTATAATAATATTTCGCGTTCAAACTTTTATACAATATTTTACAAACTTACAATACCGCTTATTTTACATAAAGCATGAAATATAGCACACAATAACTTTGATACAAGATAGTTGTGAAGACAATTCTAGCTAGTACACAAGTCGTTCAGCAAAGGCAATAAATACACGTAATTCATACGTCCAGAAACAAGTCATGCATTCTGGTTTTACTAGGACTACTTCCCATCCTTGGTCTTGTGCAACATAACCGTTATGGCCGTTGATAAGACAGCGTGTTGTAACGTCATCAAAGGGACGAGGGTTACGTAATGTCCAACAGTCCCGTAATAATCTAAAAACCTCATTTCTTACCCCAATTACCGACTCCGTCACTTGTGGAAACGTTTTGTTTAATAGTTGTAGCCCGATGTTCTTGTTCTCACTTTGGTGAGAAGCGAACATTACTAATCCGTAAGCATAACATGCTTCTTTATGTTGCATGTTAGCCGCTTTTTCTAAATCACGAAGTCCAATATTCGGATATATTGAGTCAAAATAATTTCTTAACCCGTTGCGTAAAATAGCATTTGGGTTCCCCGCAATATATGCGTCAAAGTAAACACATCGTAACTTATGGGTTTCCCAATGTGATATCCCCCATCTTTCAAACGAAAGTCTCTTATAAACCAAGACATTCTTGGAACGTTCTTCGAATGTCTTACAAACTGATCTCGCCTTAAATAGTTGTGCCGAAGAATTCTGGCCGACTCTAGACAAGATTTCATCAATCATGTCTCCGGGTAGGTCTCTTAAAATATTGGGTTGTCTATCCATTTTTTATTTTTAAACTGTAAAATAGACAAGAGTTAGATTCATAAAAAAAAATACTTATTAATACAAGCAATTTTTACATATATCATAAAGCATAAGAACACTATATTCCATATATTACACCACACGAATACAACTATCTTATTCCGACTCGCTCGTTTCTTCTTCTTCGGTTTTGGTTCGTTTTGCCAAGTTTCTAGGGATATATGATGTTCCCCTAATACTAACCGTCGTTGTCCACATTGGTTTAGAAAAACCTGGTGGTTTAGAGGTTCCCGGGTCATTGTTACAACTTAAGGACTTCGGGGGTTGACGATACATATAAAGTTCATCGGGGTTGGAATTAGATTTCTCTATTTTTATGCCCTTTCCCTTATTATTTTCTTTTGCCTTTTTAAATTCAGTTGGGGTAATTTCTATAACATCATCGGAATTCTCGTCGGAATCCGATTCATCGGAGAATTGGTAATCCTCCCAATATTTTGCTTCCTTGGCGGAAACACCATTGACCATAATTAACTTTGGTCGGTTGGTTGAGGATTTTCTTTTACTTAACCGTTTTATTATTTCCCCCACCGGTTCTATTTCTTCATCCGGTTCCGATTCTTCTTCCGGTTCCGATTCTTCTTCCGGTTCCGACTCTTCTTCCGGTTCCTCTTCGGGAACTTGTGAATCAGTCCACAAATTATTCCAATTTACATTTGACTCTTCATTATTATTAGGTGAGTCAATGGGACTTGTTCTAGAGGTAGACATCTATCACATAATATCAAACACGTTAAGAGATTAATATATCACATAATATTCATATGTTAAAAATATATAGTTTCCAACAAAAATGTTAAGCAATCATTTTTAAAGAAAACACGGTCGAAGTCCAGACTCACTAATGCATCCTAACAAACTCGATAAGACACACTAATGCAAATTTTCTGGTTCTCTAAGACCAACGCTCGGATACCAACTGAAATGTCCCGTTCTTATTGATTAAAAACGTTCCATATTAATTGATTTCGTTGCGAGGTTTTGACCTCTATATGAGACGTTTTTCAAAGACTGCATTCATTTTTAAACAAACCATAACCTTTATTTCATCAATAAAGGTTTAAAAAGCTTTACGTAGATTATCAAATAATGATAATCTAATATATCCTGTTTACACACGACCATTACATAATGGTTTACAATACAAATATGTTACAACAAAATAAGTTTCTTGAATGCAGTTTTTACACAATATCATACAAGCATGGACTCCAAATCTTGTCCTTATTTAAGTATGCGACAGCGGAAGCTCTTAATAATCACCTGAGAATAAACATGCTTAAAACGTCAACAAAAATGTTGGTGAGTTATAGGTTTAACCTATATATATCAAATCGTAACAATAGACCACAAGATTTCATATTTCAATACACATCCCATACATAGAGATAAAAATCATTCATATGGTGAACACCTGGTAATCGACAATAACAAGATGCATATATAGGAATATCCCCATCATTCCGGGACACCCTTCGGATATGATATAAATTTCGAAGTACTAAAGCATCCGGTACTTTGGATGGGGTTTGTTAGGCCCAGTAGATCTATCTTTAGGATTCGCGTCAATTAGGGTGTCTGTTCCCTAATTCTTAGATTACCAGACTTAATAAAAAGGGGCATATTCGATTTCGATAATTCAACCATAGAATGTAGTTTCACGTACTTGTGTCTATTTTGTAAATCATTTATAAAACCTGCATGTATTCTCATCCCAAAAATATTAGATTTTAAAAGTGGAACTATAACTCACTTTCACAGATTTTTACTTCGTCGGGAAGTAAGACTTGGCCACTGGTTGATTCACGAACCTATAACAATATATACATATATATCAAAGTATGTTCAAAATATATTTACAACACTTTTAATATATTTTGATGTTTTAAGTTTATTAAGTCAGCTGTCCTCGTTAGTAACCTACAACTAGTTGTCCACAGTTAGATGTACAGAAATAAATCGATAAATATTATCTTGAATCAATCCACGACCCAGTGTATACGTATCTCAGTATTGATCACAACTCAAACTATATATATTTTGGAATCAACCTCAACCCTGTATAGCTAACTCCAACATTCACATATAGAGTGTCTATGGTTGTTCCGAAATATATATAGATGTGTCGACATGATAGGTCGAAACATTGTATACGTGTCTATGGTATCTCAAGATTACATAATATATAATACAAGTTGATTAAGTTATGGTTGGAATAGATTTGTTACCAATTTTCACGTAGCTAAAATGAGAAAAATTATCCAATCTTGTTTTACCCATAACTTCTTCATTTTAAATCCGTTTTGAGTGAATCAAATTGCTATGGTTTCATATTGAACTCTATTTTATGAATCTAAACAAAAAAAGTATAGGTTTCTAGTCAGAAAAATAAGTTACAAGTCGTTTTTGTAAAGGTAGTCATTTCAGTCGAAAGAACGACGTCTAGATGACCATTTTAGAAAACATACTTCCACTTTGAGTTTAACCATAATTTTTGGATATAGTTTCATGTTCATAATAAAAATCATTTTCTCAGAATAACAACTTTTAAATCAAAGTTTATCATAGTTTTTAATTAACTAACCCAAAACAGCCCGCGGTGTTACTACGACGGCGTAAATCCGGTTTTACGGTGTTTTTCGTGTTTCCAGGTTTTAAATCATTAAGTTAGCATATCATATAGATATAGAACATGTGTTTAGTTGATTTTAAAAGTCAAGTTAGAAGGATTAACTTTTGTTTGCGAACAAGTTTAGAATTAACTAAACTATGTTCTAGTGATTACAAGTTTAAACCTTCGAATAAGATAGCTTTATATGTATGAATCGAATGATGTTATGAACATCATTACTACCTTAAGTTCCTTGGATGAACCTACTGGAAAAGAGAAAAATGGATCTAGCTTCAATGGATCCTTGGATGGCTCAAAGTTCTTGAAGCAAAATCATGACACGAAAACAAGTTCAAGTAAGATCATCACTTGAAATAAGATTGTTATAGTTATAGAAATTGAACCAAAGTTTGAATATGATTATTACCTTGTATTAGAATGATAACCTACTGTAAGAAACAAAGATTTCTTGAGGTTGGATGATCACCTTACAAGATTGGAAGTGAGCTAGCAAACTTGAAAGTATTCTTGATTTTATGAAACTAGAACTTTTGGAATTTATGAAGAACACTTAGAACTTGAAGATAGAACTTGAGAGAGTTCAATTAGATGAAGAAAATTGAAGAATGAAAGTGTTTGTAGGTGTTTTTGGTCGTTGGTGTATGGATTAGATATAAAGGATATGTAATTTTGTTTTCATGTAAATAAGTCATGAATGATTACTCATATTTTTTGTAATCTTATGAGATATTTCATGCTAGTTGCCAAATGATGGTTCCCACATGTGTTAGGTGACTCACATGGGCTGCTAAGAGCTGATCATTGGAGTGTATATACCAATAGTACATACATCTAAAAGCTGTGTATTGTACGAGTACGAATACGGGTGCATACGAGTAGAATTGTTGATGAAACTGAACGAGAATGTAATTGTAAGCATTTTTGTTAAGTAGAAGTATTTTGATAAGTGTATTGAAGTCTTTCAAAAGTGTATAAATACATATTAAAACACTACATGTATATACATTTTAACTGAGTCGTTAAGTCATCGTTAGTCGTTACATGTAAGTGTTGTTTTGAAACCTTTAGGTTAACGATCTTGTTAAATGTTGTTAACCCAATGTTTATAATAACAAAAGAGATTTTAAATTATTATATTATCATGATATTATGATGTACGAATATCTCTTAATATGATATATATACATTAAATGTCGTTACAACGATAAACGTTACATATATGTCTCGTTTCAAAATCATTAAGTTAGTAGTCTTGTTTTTACATATGTAGTTCATTGTTAATATAATTAATGATATGTTTACTTATCATAATATCATGTTAACTATATATATAACCATATATATGTCATCATATAGTTTTTTTACAAGTTTTAACGTTCGTGAATCACCGGTCAACTTGGGTGGTCAATTGTCTATATGAAACCTATTTCAATTAATCAAGTCTTAACAAGTTTGATTGCTTAACATGTTGGAAACATTTAATCATGTAAACATCAATCTCAATTAATATATATAAACATGGAAAAGTTCGGGTCACTACAAGGGTGTTACATTCACCCCCCCTTAGGGACTCATCGTCCTCGATGAGGTTTGCCCCACCACCCCCAACGGCACATGAGTGGCTCTGATACCATTCTGTAACACCCCAGCTTAACATGAGCACAATATTGTCCGCTTTGCTCGCAGGCGCACGGCTTTTTCTTGGCGACCACACACGAGAAGCACTTTCCCAGGAGGTCACCCATCCTGGTAGTGCTCTCGCCCGAGCACGCTTAACCACAACGTACTCGCACTTATACTCAGCCTGTGATCCCAAAACGCGTTGTGTCATTTAAGCGTGAGTATTACCTTATAATCCCATGATCACTCATGTTCGTGGGCGATGTGGGATTTGCCTAGGGTGTTACATGAAAACTGTTGAATTTTAATGTGGTTGATGACTATTAGTAGGGCATAAGTCCTTCGACCATAAATGCTTAAGTATAAAGTTGTTGCTTATAAGTGAGAAACGAAAGGGAGAGTATGAGGACGGGGATTAACTACCCATTGATTTTGGAAATTCCGAACTGGTATGACTAATATCGAAGTAAGAAGGGTGATGGTGTGATTATCATTGATTAAGAATTCTCTCGGAATAAGTTAGGATTCAGTGTCGCATAAGAATGAGTATCAAATACGATTCTTGGGTAGTATAGTATTTGAATTGCTGAAGTGACGGGATACAATTTCCTTTATGTATCGTTGTCCATTGTATCGGTTTCTTTCATGGCTAGAAAGTGAGTAGATTTGGTGAGGCGATCAACGATAACCCCGATAGTGTCATAACTGCCGACTGTTTTCGGTAGTTTCAGAATGAAATCCATCGTCATCCCTTCCCATTTCCATTGTGGGATCTCGGGTTGTTGAAGTAATCCGGATGGCTTTTGGCTCACCATTCTCGCGAGGTATAAGAATAATCTTCTTACTATAAATAACTTTCGCTTTCGTCCTTGAAAGTCAGTCCGTTCCAACTATTTCCTCAAAGCTTTCTAACTCGATGAGTATTAGGTTAATTTTAAGGTCCATTCCAACCAAATCTTATTATACTGCCGTGAAAATTTTTATCAACCTTCTCAAATAACATCTGCTTGTGCGCAGGTAACTAATCCTTTCCAACTACTACTATAAAACTTCCAAGTTTTGTTGGCATGAGGTCATCTCCAAATGACCCACCTGTTAATTTTTAAGGTACTATCTTAAATTACTCCTCTATCTCTGCCAACTTACCATTAGCTTGTCCTATAGAATACTTAACTCTCATGATTGTTAATGGCTTATTAGTCATCACACTAGGATTCTTAGATATAAGGTTTCTATCACTCTAGTATTAAACAATTCCGAGACGATAAATCATTGTGAAGAAACGTACCCTAACTAAAATCAGGATCCATGCGAGTCTCCATAGCTGAGATAACGATTGCTCTATCGTATGTGAGTCCAAAGTTTTTTTTTTTTTTTTCCTATTTGAGAACTTTTTCCTTAAGTATCCAGGGTGTCTATATCTATAACAAATTTTCGGGTTATCAATTCTGCAGTCCAGGCCCTTCTCATACAGTATCTAGACTAAGTGGTTATTCCTGCCTTTATCAGACCATAATGCGTATACTCAAGTGGTTCCTACCAAAATTTCCTTTGAATCGCTTCATATTCCTTATGTAGTAACATTGAGACTTCTGCATAATTCACTTCAATATAATTACGCTGGCCTGGCGTCATTATATTGTACTAAATCGTACGTTCATTCCAATATCACTCCATATGGTCAATGTAACGTGATCACTTTCAGTTCTACTCAATTTCATCCAACGGTGCTTTATCTATGCTATCTCAAAACAAAATCTACATAATTAATCTCACGGTTTCTCGGTGTGGGTGCGTAAGTTCCGTAGGTCATGCACCAATGCCTAAATGTCCTGAAATTTCTTCAAAATGTTCAGGTTCAGGTAACATCGTTAGGTTCCTTTCTAGAAATTCAATCTGGGTCTCGCGTCGAGTTGTATGTGTAGCAAGTAGTAGTACGATATGTCTTGAGGCGACTCCCAAGTCTTTGGGTATGGTTGAACATCAGTAGAAGGCACTCTGACCTTGTGAAAGGAGATGTCCTCCCGACTTCCCCAATGCCTAAGAGTGTTAGGGTACTAAATCCAGAAATGTCGTCAGATCGTCGAGCAGTGGTGAAGAACGAAAGAGATAAGTGACGGTCATGAAAGCGTACGAGATACGAGCCATCTTGTAGGAACTGAACAACCTTCGAATGTTCACACGTCGTACGTGGCTATTTAGAGTGAGCTCGGGGTGCGGTTACTCCGACAAATCCTCCAATATCTCCTCCTCCGAGGATCGACTTTAGTGGGCGTGTAATCCGAGGGGTACTCCTCCTAGATTGCGTGAAGAATCGTTTCGATCCCTGGAACGGTGGAACAGTAGTAACAGGTGGATTACAATACTAATCCTTAGGGTTAGACGTGTGAGAAATGGGTTCAGAAGAACATCTGAACTAGGAAAGGTAAGTTTTTCCAAGTCGGTGCAGTGAATAGCAGGCATGAAGCAAGCACGTAATCAGGCACTACAGCAACCTAGCTCGTTTACAGCAGTATATAGCATGGCAATATTAACAGTACTAAACAGAAGTAACATGCAATCGAAAGCAGATAGTAGCATGCAGTAGCTAGAATAAGCAAAAGCATGCAGCGAGTTTACATAGCAGTAAAAGGAAACGGTAGCATGCAGCAAGTTCCGCAGAAACAAGTAAACTAGCAAGTTGTAGATTAGTCCTATTAGTGAATCCTACTTGGGTCGGTCCTAGACTCACTAATGCAACCTAATTCCCTACAACCAATGCTCTGATACCAACTGTGACGCCCCGTACAAAATCATCGTGTACGGTACATCAACAACATGATCATTACAAGGTCAAACACTATATGCTGTTTGAAAACCATTTTTGCATTCATGAACAGATAACGTTTTACAAAAGATGAATAGGAAACATTAACATGAGTACATGATACTAAGGTCATTACAAAGCTATTGTTTTGAAAATAACATAAGTTGGGAATGCAAAGTAAAAGTTTCATGCTTGAGACATCTCTAAGTAATGCAGCGGAAGTCTAACACAGCAAGTCTGTAACAGCAAGTCTATACACCGAGACTAGAACAGCAAGGCTAACAGTAGAAGCAACAACGTCTAAACACCTGAGAAATACATGCTTAAAAAGTCAACACGAATGTTGGTGAGCTATAGTTTGTTTGTATTCAGTAATGTAATGTAGGCCACGAGATTTCAGTGCTTCAAACAAGCATTTCAAATCAGTAATTCAAATCAGTATGATAAAGTATATGTATAACCGTGGGCACTCGGTAACTAACTTAACGTTTACACCCCCTGAAAGTACACTTGGCAAGTGCGTATGTCTACGAAGTATTAAACACTCGTTAAATGCTAGCGCGACTAGCCCGAGTGGGGATGTCAAACCCTATGGATCCATATCTAAGATTCGCGTTCATGGTTCAAAAACCAATGATTAAACGTTACCGAGCTAAAGGGAATGTTTATGCCGTTGTATAACCCACACATATATAAGTTTAAGTACTCGTGCCTAGTATGTAAAACATAAAATCCGCATGTATTCTCAGTTCCCAAAATAAGTTAAAGTAAAAAGGGAATGCTATAACTCACAGTGATAAAAGCGGTAAAGTCGGTAATGAAAGTACGCAAGTAGTAAGTCGGTCCGAAAGGTCGTCAACCTAAATCAAGGGTTACTAGGTCAGTAGGTTGTTTTTATAAATTCTAATAGTGCATAAAATAAGTTTAAGTGTCATCATTGTAGTGACCCGAACTTTTCCATGTTTATATATATTAATTGAGATTGATATTTACATGATTAAATATTTCCAACATGTTAAGCAATCAAACTTGTTAAGACTTGATTAATTGAAATATGTTTCATATAGACAATTGACCACCCAAGTTGACAGGTGATTCACGAACGTTAAAACTTGTAAAAACTATATGATGACATATATATGGATATATATATAGTTAACATGATACTATGATAAGTAAACATATCATTAAGTATATTAACTGTAGTGACCCGAACTTTTCCATGTTTATATATATTAATTGAGATTGATGTTTACATGATTAAATGTTTCCAACATGTTAAGCAATCAAACTTGTTAAGACTTGATTAATTGAAATAGGTTTCATATAGACAATTGACCACCCAAGTTGACCGGTGATTCACGAACGTTAAAACTTGTAAAAAAAAACTATATGATGACATATATATGGTTATATATATAGTTAACATGATATTATGATAAGTAAACATATCATTAATTATATTAACAATGAACTACATATGTAAAAACAAGACTACTAACTTAATGATTTTGAAACGAGACATATATGTAACGTTTATCGTTGTAACGACATTTAATGTATATATATCATATTAAGAGATATTCGTACATCATAATATCATGATAATATAATAATTTAAAATCTCTTTTGATATTATAAACATTGGGTTAACAACATTTAACAAGATCGTTAACCTAAAGGTTTCAAAACAACACTTACATGTAACGACTAACGATGACTTAACGACTCAGTTAAAATGTATTTACATGTAGTGTTTTAATATGTATTTATACACTTTTGAAAGACTTCAATACACTTATCAAAATACTCCTACTTAACAAAAATGCTTACAATTACATTCTCGTTCAGTTTCATCAACAATTCTACTCGTATGCACCCGTATTCGTACTCGTACAATACACAGCTTTTAGATGTATGTACTATTGGTATATACACTCCAATGATCAGCTCTTAGCAGCCCATGTGAGTCACCTAACACATGTGGGAACCATCATTTGGCAACTAGCATGAAATATCTCATAAGATTACAAAAATATGAGTAATCATTCATGACTTATTTACATGAAAACAAAATTACATATCCTTTATATCTAATCCATACACCAACGACCAAAAACACCTACAAACACTTTCATTCTTCAATTTTCTTCATCTAATTGAACTCTCTCAAGTTCTATCTTCAAGTTCTAAGTGTTCTTCATAAATTCCAAAAGTTCTAGTTTCATAAAATCAAGAATACTTTCAAGTTTGCTAGCTCACTTCCAATCTTGTAAGGTGATCATCCAACCTCAAGAAATCTTTGTTTCTTACAGTAGGTTATCATTCTAATACAAGGTAATAATCATATTCAAACTTTGGTTCAATTTCTATAACTATAACAATCTTATTTCAAGTGATGATCTTACTTGAACTTGTTTTCGTGTCATGATTTTGCTTCAAGAACTTTGAGCCATCCAAGGATCCATTGAAGCTAGATCCATTTTCTCTTTTCCAGTAGGTTCATCCAAGGAACTTAAGGTAGTAATGATGTTCATAACATCATTCGATTCATACATATAAAGCTATCTTATTCGAAGGTTTAAACTTGTAATCACTAGAACATAGTTTAGTTAATTCTAAACTTGTTCGCAAACAAAAGTTAATCCTTCTAACTTGACTTTTAAAATCAACTAAACACATGTTCTATATCTATATGATATGCTAACTTAATGATTTAAAACCTGGAAACACGAAAAACACCGTAAAACCGGATTTACGCCGTCGTAGTAACACCGCGGGCTGTTTTGGGTTAGTTAATTAAAAACTATGATAAACTTTGATTTAAAAGTTGTTATTCTGAGAAAATGATTTTTATTATGAACATGAAACTATATCCAAAAATTATGGTTAAACTCAAAGTGGAAGTATGTTTTCTAAAATGGTCATCTAAACGTCGTTCTTTCGACTGAAATGACTACCTTTACAAAAATGACTTGTAACTTATTTTTCCGACTAGAAACCTATACTTTTTTTGTTTAGATTCATAAAATAGAGTTCAATATGAAACCATAGCAATTTGATTCACTCAAAACGGATTTAAAATGAAGAAGTTATGGGTAAAACAAGATTGGATAATTTTTCTCATTTTAGCTACGTGAAAATTGGTAACAAATCTATTCCAACCATAACTTAATCAACTTGTATTATATATTATGTAATCTTGAGATACCATAGACACGTATACAATGTTTCGACCTATCATGTCGACACATCTATATATATTTCGGAACAACCATAGACACTCTATATGTGAATGTTGGAGTTAGCTATACAGGGTTGAGGTTGATTCCAAAATATATATAGTTTGAGTTGTGATCAATACTGAGATACGTATACACTGGGTCGTGGATTGATTCAAGATAATATTTATCGATTTATTTCTGTACATCTAACTGTGGACAACTAGTTGTAGGTTACTAACGAGGACAGCTGACTTAATAAACTTAAAACATCAAAATATATTAAAAGTGTTGTAAATATATTTTGAACATACTTTGATATATATGTATATATTGTTATAGGTGTAGTGACCCGAACTTTTCCATGTTTATATATATTAATTGAGATTGATATTTACATGATTAAATGTTTCCAACATGTTAAGCAATCAAACTTGTTAAGACTTGATTAATTGAAATAGGTTTCATATAGACAATTGACCACCCAAGTTGACCGGTGATTCACGAACGTTAAAACTTGTAAAAACTATATGATGACATATATATGGTTATATATATAGTTAACATGATATTATGATAAGTAAACATATCATTAAGTATATTAACAATGAACTACATATGTAAAAACAAGACTACTAACTTAATGATTTTGAAACGAGACATATATGTAACGATTATCGTTGTAACGACATTTAATGTATATATATCATATTAAGAGATATTCGTACATCATAATATCATGATAATATAATAATTTAAAATCTCTTTTGATATTATAAACATTGGGTTAACAACATTTAACAAGATCGTTAACCTAAAGGTTTCAAAACAACATTTACATGTAACGACTAACGATGACTTAACGACTCAGTTAAAATGTATATACATGTAGTGTTTTAATATGTATTCATACACTTTTGAAAGACTTCAAGACACTTATCAAAATACTTCTACTTAACAAAAAATGCTTACAATTACATCCTCGTTCAGTTTCATCAACAATTCTACTCGTATGCACCCGTATTCGTACTCGTACAATACACAGCTTTTAGATGTATGTACTATTGGTATATACACTCCAATGATCAGCTCTTAGCAGCCCATGTGAGTCACCTAACACATGTGGGAACCATCATTTGGCAACTAGCATGAAATATCTCATAAAATTACAAAAATATGAGTAATCATTCATGACTTATTTACATGAAAACAAAATAACATATCCTTTATATCTAATCCATACACCAACGACCAAAAACACATACAAACACTTTCATTCTTCAATTTTCTTCATCTAATTGATCTCTCTCAAGTTCTATCTTCAAGTTCTAAGTGTTCTTCATAAATTCCAAAAGTTCTAGTTTCATAAAATCAAGAATACTTTCAAGTTTGCTAGCTCACTTCCAATCTTGTAAGGTGATCATCCAACCTCAAGAAATCTTTGTTTCTTACAGTAGGTTATCATTCTAATACAAGGTAATAATCATATTCAAACTTTGGTTCAATTTCTATAACTATAACAATCTTATTTCAAGTGATGATCTTACTTGAACTTGTTTTCGTGTCATGATTCTGCTTCAAGAACTTCGAGCCATCCAAGGATCCATTGAAGCTAGATCCATTTTTCACTTTTCCAGTAGGTTTATCCAAGGAAATTAAGGTAGTAATGATGTTCATAACATCATTCGATTCATACATATAAAGCTATCTTATTCGAAGGTTTAAACTTGTAATCACTAGAACATAGTTTAGTTAATTCTAAACTTGTTCGCAAACAAAAGTTAATCCTTCTAACTTGACTTTTAAAATCAACTAAACACATGTTCTATATCTATATGATATGCTAACTTAATGATTTAAAACCTGGAAACACGAAAAACACCGTAAAACCGGATTTACGCCGTCGTAGTAACACCGCGGGCTGTTTTGGGTTAGTTAATTAAAAACTATGATAAACTTTGATTTTAAAGTTGTTATTCTGAGAAAATGATTTTTATTATGAACATAAAACTATATCCAAAAATTATGATTAAACTCAAAGTGGAAGTATGTTTTCTAAAATGGTCATCTAGACGTCGTTCTTTCGACTGAAATGACTACCTTTACAAAAACGACTTGTAACTTATTTTTCCGACTATAAACCTATACTTTTCTGTTTAGATTCATAAAATAGAGTTCAATATGAAACCATAGCAATTTGATTCACTCAAAACGGATTTAAAATGAAGAAGTTATGGGTAAAACAAGATTGGATAATTTTTCTCATTTTAGCTACGTGAAAATTGGTAACAAATCTATTCCAACCATAACTTAATCAACTTGTATTGTATATTATGTAATCTTGAGATACCATAGACACGTATACAATGTTTCGACCTATCATGTCGACACATCTATATATATTTCGGAACAACTATAGACACTCTATATGTGAATGTTGGAGTTAGCTATACAGGGTTGAGGTTGATTCCAAAATATATATAGTTTGAGTTGTGATCAATACTGAGATACGTATACACTGGGTCGTGGATTGATTCAAGATAATATTTATCGATTTATTTTTTGTACATCTAACTGTGGACAACTAGTTATAGGTTACTAACGAGGACAGCTGACTTAATAAACTTAAAACATCAAAATATATTAAAAGTGTTGTAAATATATTTTGAACATACTTTGATATATATGTATATATTGTTATAGGTTCGTGAATCAACCAGTGGCCAAGTCTTACTTCCCGACGAAGTAAAAAATCTGTGAAAGTGAGTTATAGTCCCACTTTTAAAATCTAATATTTTTGGGATGAGAATACATGCAGGTTTTATAAATGATTTACAAAATAGACACAAGTACGTGAAACTACATTCTATGGTTGAATTATCGAAATCGAATATGCCCCTTTTTATTAAGTCTGGTAATCTAAGAATTAGGGAACAGACACCCTAATTGACGCGAATCCTAAAGATAGATCTATTGGGCCTAACAAACCCCATCCAAAGTACCGGATGCTTTAGTACTTCGAAATTTATATCATATCCGAAGGGTGTCCCGGAATGATGGGGATATTCTTATATATGCATCTTGTTATTGTCGGTTACCAGGTGTTCACCATATGAATGATTTTTATCTCTATGTATGGATGTGTATTGAAATATGAAATCTTGTGGTCTATTGTTACGATTTGATATATATAGGTTAAACCTATAACTCACCAACATTTTTGTTGACGTTTAAAGCATGTTTATTCTCAGGTGAATATTAAGAGCTTCCGCTGTTGCATACTAAAATAAGGACAAGATTTGGAGTCCATGTTTGTATGATATTGTGTAAAAACTGCATTCAAGAAACTGATTTCGATGTAACATATTTGTATTGTAAACCATTATGTAATGGTCGTGTGTAAACAGGATATTTTAGATTATCATTATTTGATAATCTACGTAAAGCTTTTTAAACCTTTATTTATGAAATAAAGGTTATGGTTTGTTTTAAAAATGAATGCAGTCTTTGAAAAACGTCTCATATAGAGGTCAAAACCTCGCAACGAAATCAATTAATATGGAACGTTTTTAATCAATAAGAACGGGACATTTCAGTTGGTATCAGAGCGTTGGTCTTAGAGAACCAGAAAATTTGCATTAGTGTG
This sequence comes from Rutidosis leptorrhynchoides, assembly GCF_046630445.1. Classification (NCBI taxonomy): domain Eukaryota; kingdom Viridiplantae; phylum Streptophyta; class Magnoliopsida; order Asterales; family Asteraceae; genus Rutidosis; species Rutidosis leptorrhynchoides. The sequence continues at coordinate 248,352,875 of NC_092343.1, forward strand.
TCTTATCGAGTTTGTTAGGATGCATTAGTGAGTCTGGACTTCGACCGTGTTTTCTTTAAAAATGATTGCTTAACATTTTTGTTGGAAACTATATATTTTTAACATATGAATATTATGTGATATATTAATCTCTTAACGTGTTTGATATTATGTGATAGATGTCTACCTCTAGAACAAGTCCCATTGACTCACCTAATAATAATGAAGAGTCAAATGTAAATTGGAATGATTCGTGGACTGATTCACAAGTTCCCGAAGAGGAACCGGAAGAAGAGTCGGAACCGGAAGAAGAATCGGAACCGGAAGAAGAATCGGAACCGGATGAAGAAATAGAACCGGTGGGGGAAATAATAAAACGGTTAAGTAAAAGAAAATCCTCAACCAACCGACCAAGGCTAATTATGGTCAATGGTGTTTCCACCAAGGAAGCAAAATATTGGGAGGATTATCAATTCTCCGATGAATCGGATTCCGACGAGAATTCCGATGATGTTATAGAAATTACCCCAACTGAATTTAAAAAGGCAAAAGAAAATAATAAGGGAAAGGGCATAAAAATAGAGAAATCTAATTCCAACCCCGATGAACTTTATATGTATCGTCAACCCCCGAAGTCCTTAAGTTGTAACAATGACCCGGGAACCTCTAAACCACCAGGTTTTTCTAAGCCAATGTGGACAACGACGGCTCGTATTAGGGGAACATCATATATCCCTAGAAACTTGGCAAAACGAACCAAAACCGAAGAAGAAGAAACGAGCGAGTCGGAATAAGATAGTTGTATTCGTGTGGTGTAATATATGTAATATAGTGTTCTTATGCTTTATGATATATGTAAAAATTGCTTGTATTAATAAGTATTTTTTTTATGAAACTAACTCTTGTCTATTTTACAGTTTAAAAACACAAAATGGATAGACAACCCAATATTTTAAGAGACCTACCCGGAGACATGATTGATGAAATCTTGTCTAGAGTCGGCCAGAATTCTTCAGCACAACTATTTAAGGCGAGATCAGTTTGTAAGACATTCGAAGAACGTTCCAAGAATGTCTTGGTTTATAAGAGACTTTCATTTGAAAGATGGGGGATATCACATTGGGAAACCCATAAGTTACGATGTGTTTACTTTGACGCATATATTGCGGGGAACCCAAATGCTATTTTACGCAACGGGTTAAGAAATTATTTTGACTCAATATATCCGAATATTGGACTTCGTGATTTAGAAAAAGCGGCTAACATGCAACATAAAGAAGCATGTTATGCTTACGGATTAGTAATGTTCGCTTCTCACCAAAGTGAGAACAAGAACATCGGGCTACAACTATTAAACAAAACGTTTCCACAAGTGACGGAGTCGGTAATTGGGGTAAGAAATGAGTTTTTTAGATTATTACGGGACTGTTGGACATTACGTAACCCTCGTCCCTTTGATGACGTTACAACACGCTGTCTTATCAACGGCCATAACGGTTATGTTGCACAAGACCAAGGATGGGAAGTAGTCCTAGTAAAACCAGAATGCATGACTTGTTTCTGGACGTATGAATTACGTGTCTTTATTGCCTTTGCTGAACGACTTGTGTACTAGCTAGAATTGTCTTCACAACTATCTTGTATCAAAGTTATTGTGTGCTATATTTCATGCTTTATGTAAAATAAGCGGTATTGTAAGTTTGTAAAATATTGTATAAAAGTTTGAACGCGAAATATTATTATAATCAGTTTTTCATATAGAATTGTAGTAGTTGAATTGTATATTAGCTACTAAGTATGAACTTAACGGGTAGGTACTACCCGAATTTAAAATTATAAAACGCTAATATGAAGAAAAAGCTTTTATAAATGAGTTCATATTATGCTACGAAATACTATTAACTACTCTTAATATTCTGTATGATTAACTTGTTCCATTTAACTATTTTGAAGGAAATGGCACCGACTACTCGACACACCGTGAATATGAATGAAGAGGAATTCCGTACTTTTCTAGCTTCAAACATAGCCGCAGTACAGGCTGCGCTACATACCAACAATAACCTTGGATCTAGCAGTACAGGAAATCGTGTAGGATGCACCTACAAAGAATTCACTGCCTGCAAACCTTTGGAATTTGATGGAACCGAAGGACCGATCGGATTGAAACGGTGGACCGAGAAGGTTGAATCGGTGTTTGCCATAAGTAAGTGTACTGAAGAGGACAAAGTGAAGTACGCTACGCATACCTTCACAGGTTCTGCGTTAACATGGTGGAATACCTATCTAGAGCAAGTGGGACAAGACGATGCGTACGCACTACCGTGGTCAGCATTCAAGCACTTGATGAACGAGAAGTACCGTCCCAGAACCGAGGTCAATAAGCTCAAGACAGAACTTAGAGGGTTACGAACCCAAGGATTTGATATTACCACGTACGAAAGACGATTCACAGAATTGTGCCTATTGTGTCCGGGAGCATTCGAAGATGAGGAAGAGAAGATCGACGCGTTTGTGAAAGGATTACCGGAAAGAATCCAAGAAGATATAAGTTCACACGAGCCCGCCTCCATACAACAGGCATGTAGAATGGCTCACAAACTAGTGAACCAGATTGAAGAAAGAATTAAAGAACAGACTGCTGAAGAGGCCAATGTGAAGCAAGTCAAAAGAAAGTGGGAGGAAAACGGTGATAAGAATCACCAATACAACAACAACAGCAATTACAACAATAATCGCAACAATTATCCCAACAATCGCGACATCAATCGCAACTACAACAAACGGCCCAACAACAACAACAACAACAACAACAACAGCAACTACAACAATCATCCCAACAACAATAATAACCGCAACAACAACAACAATCAGAAGCAACTATGCCAAAGGTGTGAAAAGAATCACTCGGGGTTCTGCACCAAATTTTGCAACAAGTGTAAAAGAAATGGTCATAGCGCGGCGAAGTGTGAGGTCTACGGACCAGGGGTTAATAGAACGAAAGGAACAAATGGTGTCGGAACGAGTAATGGCGGAGCAAGTAGTATCGGAGCAAGTTATGCCAATGTAGTTTGTTATAAATGTGGAAAACCAGGCCACATTATTAGAAATTGCCCGAACCAGGAGAACACGAATGGACAAGGCCGTGGAAGAGTTTTCAATATTAATGCGGTAGAGGCACAGGAAGACCCGGAGCTTGTTACGGGTACGTTTCTTATTGACAATAAATCTGCTTACGTTTTATTTGATTCGGGTGCGGATAGAAGCTATATGAGTAGAGATTTTTGTGCTAAATTAAGTTGTCCATTGACGCCTTTGGATAGTAAATTTTTACTCGAATTAGCAAATGGTAAATTAATTTCAGCAGATAATATATGTCGGAATCGAGAAATTAAACTGGTTAGCGAAACATTTAAGATTGATTTGATACCAGTAGAGTTAGGGAGTTTTGATGTGATAATCGGTATGGACTGGTTGAAAGAAGTGAAAGCGGAGATCGTTTGTTACAAAAATGCAATTCGCATTATACGAGAAAAAGGAAAACCCTTAATGGTGTACGGAGAAAAGGGCAACACGAAGCTACATCTTATTAGTAATTTGAAGGCACAAAAACTAATAAGAAAAGGTTGCTATGCTGTTCTAGCACACGTCGAGAAAGTACAAACTGAAGAAAAGAGCATCAATGATGTTCCCATTGCAAAAGAATTTCCCGATGTATTTCCGAAAGAATTACCGGGATTACCCCCACATCGATCCGTTGAATTTCAAATAGATCTTGTACCAGGAGCTGCACCAATAGCTCGTGCTCCTTACAGACTCGCACCCAGCGAGATGAAAGAACTGCAAAGCCAATTACAAGAACTTTTAGAGCGTGGTTTCATTCGACCAAGCACATCACCGTGGGGAGCTCCTGTTTTGTTTGTCAAGAAGAAAGATGGTACATTCAGGTTGTGTATCGACTACCGAGAGTTGAACAAACTTACCATCAAGAATCACTACCCACTGCCGAGAATCGACGACTTATTTGATCAACTACAAGGCTCGTCTGTTTATTCAAAGATTGACTTACGTTCCGGGTATCATCAAATGCGGGTGAAAGAAGATGATATTCCAAAGACTGCTTTCAGAACACGTTACGGTCATTACGAGTTTATGGTCATGCCGTTTGGTTTAACTAATGCACCAGCTGTGTTCATGGACCTTATGAACCGAGTGTGTGGACCATACCTTGACAAGTTTGTCATTGTTTTCATTGATGACATACTTATTTACTCAAAGAATGACCAAGAACACGGTGAACATTTGAGAAAGGTGTTAGAAGTATTGAGGAAGGAAGAATTGTACGCTAAGTTTTCAAAGTGTGCATTTTGGTTGGAAGAAGTTCAATTCCTCGGTCACATAGTGAACAAAGAAGGTATTAAGGTGGATCCGGCAAAGATAGAAACTGTTGAAAAGTGGGAAACCCCGAAAACTCCGAAACACATACGCCAGTTTTTAGGACTAGCTGGTTACTACAGAAGGTTCATCCAAGACTTTTCCAGAATAGCAAAACCCTTGACTGCATTAACGCATAAAGGGAAGAAATTTGAATGGAATGATGAACAAGAGAAAGCGTTTCAGTTATTGAAGAAAAAGCTAACTACGGCACCTATATTGTCATTGCCTGAAGGGAATGATGATTTTGTGATTTATTGTGATGCATCAAAGCAAGGTCTCGGTTGTGTATTAATGCAACGAACGAAGGTGATTGCTTATGCGTCTAGACAATTAAAGATTCACGAACAAAATTATACGACGCATGATTTGGAATTAGGCGCGGTTGTTTTTGCATTAAAGACTTGGAGGCACTACTTATATGGGGTCAAAAGTATTATATATACCGACCACAAAAGTCTTCAACACATATTTAATCAGAAACAACTGAATATGAGGCAGCGTAGGTGGATTGAATTATTGAATGATTACGACTTTGAGATTCGTTACCACCCGGGGAAGGCAAATGTGGTAGCCGATGCCTTGAGCAGGAAGGACAGAGAACCCATTCGAGTAAAATCTATGAATATAATGATTCATAATAACCTTACTACTCAAATAAAGGAGGCGCAACAAGGAGTTTTAAAAGAGGGAAATTTAAAGGATGAAATACCCAAAGGATCGGAGAAGCATCTTAATATTCGGGAAGACGGAACCCGGTATAGGGCTGAAAGGATTTGGGTACCAAAATTTGGAGATATGAGAGAAATGGTACTTAGAGAAGCTCATAAAACCAGATACTCAATACATCCTGGAACGGGGAAGATGTACAAGGATCTCAAGAAACATTTTTGGTGGCCGGGTATGAAAGCCGATGTTGCTAAATACGTAGGAGAATGTTTGACGTGTTCTAAGGTCAAAGCTGAGCATCAGAAACCATCAGGTCTACTTCAACAACCCGAAATCCCGGAATGGAAATGGGAAAACATTACCATGGATTTCATCACTAAATTGCCAAGGACTGCAAGTGGTTTTGATACTATTTGGGTAATAGTTGATCGTCTCACCAAATCAGCACACTTCCTGCCAATAAGAGAAGATGACAAGATGGAGAAGTTAGCACGACTGTATTTGAAGGAAGTCGTCTCCAGACATGGAATACCAATCTCTATTATCTCTGATAGGGATGGCAGATTTATTTCAAGATTCTGGCAGACATTACAGCAAGCATTAGGAACTCGTCTAGACATGAGTACTGCCTATCATCCACAAACTGATGGGCAGAGCGAAAGGACGATACAAACGCTTGAAGACATGCTACGAGCATGTGTTATTGATTTCGGAAACAGTTGGGATCGACATCTACCATTAGCAGAATTTTCCTACAACAACAGCTACCATTCAAGCATTGAGATGGCGCCGTTTGAAGCACTTTATGGTAGAAAGTGCAGGTCTCCGATTTGTTGGAGTGAAGTGGGGGATAGACAGATTACGGGTCCAGAGATTATACAAGAAACTACCGAGAAGATCATCCAAATTCAACAACGGTTGAAAACCGCCCAAAGTCGACAAAAGAGCTACGCTGACATTAAAAGAAAAGATATAGAATTTGAAATTGGAGAGATGGTCATGCTTAAAGTTGCACCTTGGAAAGGCGTTGTTCGATTTGGTAAACGAGGGAAATTAAATCCAAGGTATATTGGACCATTCAAGATTATTGATCGTGTCGGACCAGTAGCTTACCGACTAGAGTTACCTCAACAACTCGCGGTTGTACATAACACTTTCCACGTCTCGAATTTAAAGAAATGTTTTGCTAAAGAAGAACTCACTATTTCGTTAGATGAAATCCAAATCAACGAAAAACTTCAATTCATCGAAGAACCCGTCGAAATAATGGATCGTGAGGTTAAAAGACTTAAGCAAAACAAGATACCAATTGTTAAGGTTCGATGGAATGCTCGTAGAGGACCCGAGTTCACCTGGGAGCGTGAAGATCAGATGAAGAAGAAATACCCGCATCTATTTCCAGAAGATTCGTCAACACCTTCAACAGCTTAAAATTTCGGGACGAAATTTATTTAACGGGTAGGTACTGTAGTGACCCGAACTTTTCCATGTTTATATATATTAATTGAGATTGATATTTACATGATTAAATGTTTCCAACATGTTAAGCAATCAAACTTGTTAAGACTTGATTAATTGAAATAGGTTTCATATAGACAATTGACCACCCAAGTTGACCGGTGATTCACGAACGTTAAAACTTGTAAAAACTATATGATGACATATATATGGTTATATATATAGTTAACATGATATTATGATAAGTAAACATATCATTAAGTATATTAACAATGAACTACATATGTAAAAACAAGACTACTAACTTAATGATTTTGAAACGAGACATATATGTAACGATTATCGTTGTAACGACATTTAATGTATATATATCATATTAAGAGATATTCGTACATCATAATATCATGATAATATAATAATTTAAAATCTCTTTTGATATTATAAACATTGGGTTAACAACATTTAACAAGATCGTTAACCTAAAGGTTTCAAAACAACATTTACATGTAACGACTAACGATGACTTAACGACTCAGTTAAAATGTATATACATGTAGTGTTTTAATATGTATTCATACACTTTTGAAAGACTTCAAGACACTTATCAAAATACTTCTACTTAACAAAAAATGCTTACAATTACATCCTCGTTCAGTTTCATCAACAATTCTACTCGTATGCACCCGTATTCGTACTCGTACAATACACAGCTTTTAGATGTATGTACTATTGGTATATACACTCCAATGATCAGCTCTTAGCAGCCCATGTGAGTCACCTAACACATGTGGGAACCATCATTTGGCAACTAGCATGAAATATCTCATAAAATTACAAAAATATGAGTAATCATTCATGACTTATTTACATGAAAACAAAATAACATATCCTTTATATCTAATCCATACACCAACGACCAAAAACACATACAAACACTTTCATTCTTCAATTTTCTTCATCTAATTGATCTCTCTCAAGTTCTATCTTCAAGTTCTAAGTGTTCTTCATAAATTCCAAAAGTTCTAGTTTCATAAAATCAAGAATACTTTCAAGTTTGCTAGCTCACTTCCAATCTTGTAAGGTGATCATCCAACCTCAAGAAATCTTTGTTTCTTACAGTAGGTTATCATTCTAATACAAGGTAATAATCATATTCAAACTTTGGTTCAATTTCTATAACTATAACAATCTTATTTCAAGTGATGATCTTACTTGAACTTGTTTTCGTGTCATGATTCTGCTTCAAGAACTTCGAGCCATCCAAGGATCCATTGAAGCTAGATCCATTTTTCACTTTTCCAGTAGGTTTATCCAAGGAAATTAAGGTAGTAATGATGTTCATAACATCATTCGATTCATACATATAAAGCTATCTTATTCGAAGGTTTAAACTTGTAATCACTAGAACATAGTTTAGTTAATTCTAAACTTGTTCGCAAACAAAAGTTAATCCTTCTAACTTGACTTTTAAAATCAACTAAACACATGTTCTATATCTATATGATATGCTAACTTAATGATTTAAAACCTGGAAACACGAAAAACACCGTAAAACCGGATTTACGCCGTCGTAGTAACACCGCGGGCTGTTTTGGGTTAGTTAATTAAAAACTATGATAAACTTTGATTTTAAAGTTGTTATTCTGAGAAAATGATTTTTATTATGAACATGAAACTATATCCAAAAATTATGATTAAACTCAAAGTGGAAGTATGTTTTCTAAAATGGTCATCTAGACGTCGTTCTTTCGACTGAAATGACTACCTTTACAAAAACGACTTGTAACTTATTTTTCCGACTATAAACCTATACTTTTCTGTTTAGATTCATAAAATAGAGTTCAATATGAAACCATAGCAATTTGATTCACTCAAAACGGATTTAAAATGAAGAAGTTATGGGTAAAACAAGATTGGATAATTTTTCTCATTTTAGCTACGTGAAAATTGGTAACAAATCTATTCCAACCATAACTTAATCAACTTGTATTGTATATTATGTAATCTTGAGATACCATAGACACGTATACAATGTTTCGACCTATCATGTCGACACATCTATATATATTTCGGAACAACCATAGACACTCTATATGTGAATGTTGGAGTTAGCTATACAGGGTTGAGGTTGATTCCAAAATATATATAGTTTGAGTTGTGATCAATACTGAGATACGTATACACTGGGTCGTGGATTGATTCAAGATAATATTTATCGATTTATTTTTTGTACATCTAACTGTGGACAACTAGTTATAGGTTACTAACGAGGACAGCTGACTTAATAAACTTAAAACATCAAAATATATTAAAAGTGTTGTAAATATATTTTGAACATACTTTGATATATATGTATATATTGTTATAGGTTCGTGAATCAACCAGTGGCCAAGTCTTACTTCCCGACGAAGTAAAAAATCTGTGAAAGTGAGTTATAGTCCCACTTTTAAAATCTAATATTTTTGGGATGAGAATACATGCAGGTTTTATAAATGATTTACAAAATAGACACAAGTACGTGAAACTACATTCTATGGTTGAATTATCGAAATCGAATATGCCCCTTTTTATTAAGTCTGGTAATCTAAGAATTAGGGAACAGACACCCTAATTGACGCGAATCCTAAAGATAGATCTATTGGGCCTAACAAACCCCATCCAAAGTACCGGATGCTTTAGTACTTCGAAATTTATATCATATCCGAAGGGTGTCCCGGAATGATGGGGATATTCTTATATATGCATCTTGTTATTGTCGGTTACCAGGTGTTCACCATATGAATGATTTTTATCTCTATGTATGGGATGTGTATTGAAATATGAAATCTTGTGGTCTATTGTTACGATTTGATATATATAGGTTAAACCTATAACTCACCAACATTTTTGTTGACGTTTAAAGCATGTTTATTCTCAGGTGAATATTAAGAGCTTCCGCTGTTGCATACTAAAATAAGGACAAGATTTGGAGTCCATGTTTGTATGATATTGTGTAAAAACTGCATTCAAGAAACTGATTTCGATGTAACATATTTGTATTGTAAACCATTATGTAATGGTCGTGTGTAAACAGGATATTTTAGATTATCATTATTTGATAATCTACGTAAAGCTTTTTAAACCTTTATTTATGAAATAAAGGTTATGGTTTGTTTTAAAAATGAATGCAGTCTTTGAAAAACGTCTCATATAGAGGTCAAAACCTCGCAACGAAATCAATTAATATGGAACGTTTTTAATCAATAAGAACGGGACATTTCAGTAGGTTCGTGAATCAACCAGTGGCCAAGTCTTACTTCCCGACGAAGTAAAAATCTGTGAAAGTGAGTTATAGTCCCACTTTTAAAATCTAATATTTTTGGGATGAGAATACATGCAGGTTTTATAAATGATTTACAAAATAGACACAAGTACGTGAAACTACATTCTATGGTTGAATTATCGAAATCGAATATGCCCCTTTTTATTAAGTCTGGTAATCTAAGAATTAGGGAACAGACACCCTAATTGACGCGAATCCTAAAGATAGATCTATTGGGCCTAACAAACCCCATCCAAAGTACCGGATGCTTTAGTACTTCGAAATTTATATCATATCCGAAGGGTGTCCCGGAATGATGGGGATATTCTTATATATGCATCTTGTTATTGTCGGTTACCAGGTGTTCACCATATGAATGATTTTTATCTCTATGTATGGGATGTGTATTGAAATATGAAATCTTGTGGTCTATTGTTACGATTTGTTATATATAGGATAAACCTATAACTCACCAACATTTTTGTTGACGTTTTAAGCATGTTTATTCTCAGGTGATTATTAAGAGCTTCCGCTGTCGCATACTTAAATAAGGACAAGATTTGGAGTCCATGCTTGTATGATATTGTGTAAAAACTGCATTCAAGAAACTTATTTTGTTGTAACATATTTGTATTGTAAACCATTATGTAATGGTCGTGTGTAAACAGGATATTTTAGATTATCATTATTTGATAATCTACGTAAAGCTTTTTAAACCTTTATTGATGAAATAAAGGTTATGGTTTGTTTAAAAATGAATGCAGTCTTTGAAAAACGTCTCATATAGAGGTCAAAACCTCGCAACGAAATCAATTAATATGGAACGTTTTTAATCAATAAGAACGGGACATTTCAGTTGGTATCAGAGCGTTGGTCTTAGAGAACCAGAAAATTTGCATTAGTGTGTCTTATCGAGTTTGTTAGGATGCATTAGTGAGTCTGGACTTCGACCGTGTTTTCTTTAAAAATGATTGCTTAACATTTTTGTTGGAAACTATATATTTTTAACATATGAATATTATGTGATATATTAATCTCTTAACGTGTTTGATATTATGTGATAGATGTCTACCTCTAGAACAAGTCCCATTGACTCACCTAATAATAATGAAGAGTCAAATGTAAATTGGAATGATTTGTGGACTGATTCACAAGTTCCCGAAGAGGAACCGGAAGAAGAGTCGGAACCGGAAGAAGAATCGGAACCGGAAGAAGAATCGGAACCGGATGAAGAAATAGAACCGGTGGGGGAAATAATAAAACGGTTAAGTAAAAGAAAATCCTCAACCAACCGACCAAAGTTAATTATGGTCAATGGTGTTTCCGCCAAGGAAGAAAAATATTGGGAGGATTACCAATTCTCCGATGAATCGGATTCCGAAGAGAATTCCGATGATGTTATAGAAATTACCCCAACTGAATTTAAAAAGGCAAAAGAAAATAATAAGGGAAAGGGCATAAAAATAGAGAAATCTAATTCCAACCCCGATGAACTTTATATGTATCGTCAACCCCCGAAGTCCTTAAGTTGTAACAATGACCCGGGAACCTCTAAACCACCAGGTTTTTCTAAACCAATGTGGACAACGACGGCTCGTATTAGGGGAACATCATATATCCCTAGAAACTTGGCAAAACGAACCAAAATCGAAGAAGAAGAAACGAGCGAGTCGGAATAAGATAGTTGTATTCGTGTGGTGTAATATATGGAATATAGTGTTCTTATGCTTTATGATATATGTAAAAATTGCTTGTATTAATAAGTATTTTTTTTATGAATCTAACTCTTGTCTATTTTACAGTTTAAAAACACAAAATGGATAGACAACCCAATATTTTAAGAGACCTACCCGGAGACATGATTGATGAAATCTTGTCTAGAGTCGGCCAGAATTCTTCGGCACAACTATTTAAGGCGAGATCAGTTTGTAAGACATTCGAAGAACGTTCCAAGAATGTCTTGGTTTATAAGAGACTTTCGTTTGAAAGATGGGGGATATCACATTGGGAAACCCATAAGTTACGATGTGTTTACTTTGACGCATATATTGCGGGGAACCCAAATGCTATTTTACGCAACGGGTTAAGAAATTATTTTGACTCAATATATCCGAATATTGGACTTCGTGATTTAGAAAAAGCGGCTAACATGCAACATAAAGAAGCATGTTATGCTTACGGATTAGTAATGTTCGCTTCTCACCAAATTGAGAACAAGAACATCGGGCTACAACTATTAAACAAAACGTTTCCACAAGTGACGGAGTCGGTAATTGGGGTAAGAAATGAGGTTTTTAGATTATTACGGGACTGTTGGACATTACGTAACCCTCGTCCCTTTGATGACGTTACAACACGCTGTCTTATCAACGGCCATAACGGTTATGTTGCACAAGACCAAGGATGGGAAGTAGTCCTAGTAAAACCAGAATGCATGACTTGTTTCTGGACGTATGAATTACGTGTCTTTATTGCCTTTGCTGAACGACTTGTGTACTAGCTAGAATTGCCTTCACAACTATCTTGTATCAAAGTTATTGTGTGCTATATTTCATGCTTTATGTAAAATAAGCGGTATTGTAAGTTTGTAAAATATTGTATAAAAGTTTGAACGCGAAATATTATTGTAATCAGTTTTTCATATAGAATTGTAGTAGTTGAATTGTATATTAGCTACTAAGTATGAACTTAACGGGTAGGTACTACCCGAATTTAAACTTATAAAACGCTAATATGAAGAAAAAGCTTTTATAAATGAGTTCATATTATGCTACGAAATACTATTAACTACTCTTAATATTCTGTATGATTAACTTGTTCCATTTAACTATTTTGAAGGAAATGGCACCGACTACTCGACACACCGTGAATATGAATGAAGAGGAATTTCGTACTTTTCTAGCTTCAAACATAGCCGCAGTACAGGCTGCGCTACATACCAACAATAACCTTGGATCTAGCAGTACAGGAAATCGTGTAGGATGCACCTACAAAGAATTCACTGCCTGCAAACCTTTGGAATTTGATGGAACCGAAGGACCTATCGGATTGAAACGGTGGACCGAGAAGGTTGAATCGGTGTTTGCCATAAGTAAGTGTACTGAAGAGGACAAAGTGAAGTACGCTACGCATACCTTCACAGGTTCTGCGTTAACATGGTGGAATACCTATCTAGAGCAAGTGGGACAAGATGATGCGTACGCACTACCGTGGTCAGCATTCAAGCACTTGATGAACGAGAAGTACCGTCCCAGAACCGAGGTCAATAAGCTCAAGACAGAACTTAGAGGGTTACGAACCCAAGGATTTGATATTACCACGTACGAAAGACGATTCACAGAATTGTGCCTATTGTGTCCGGGAGCATTCGAAGATGAGGAAGAGAAGATCGACGCGTTTGTGAAAGGATTATGTAGTGACCCGAACTTTTCCATGTTTATATATATTAATTGAGATTGATGTTTACATGATTAAATGTTTCCAACATGTTAAGCAATCAAACTTGTTAAGACTTGATTAATTGAAATAGGTTTCATATAGACAATTGACCACCCAAGTTGACCGGTGATTCACGAACGTTAAAACTTGTAAAAAACTATATGATGACATATATATGGTTATATATATAGTTAACATGATATTATGATAAGTAAACATATCATTAATTATATTAACAATGAACTACATATGTAAAAACAAGACTACTAACTTAATGATTTTGAAACGAGACATATATGTAACGTTTATCGTTGTAACGACATTTAATGTATATATATCATATTAAGAGATATTCGTACATCATAATATCATGATAATATAATAATTTAAAATCTCTTTTGATATTATAAACATTGGGTTAACAACACTTAACAAGATCGTTAACCTAAAGGTTTCAAAACAACACTTACATGTAACGACTAACGATGACTTAACGACTCAGTTAAAATGTATATACATGTAGTGTTTTAATATGTATTTATACACTTTTGAAAGACTTCAATACACTTATCAAAATACTTCTACTTAACAAAAATGCTTACAATTACATTCTCGTTCAGTTTCATCAACAATTCTACTCGTATGCACCCGTATTCGTACTCGTACAATACACAGCTTTTAGATGTATGTACTATTGGTATATACACTCCAATGATCAGCTCTTAGCAGCCCATGTGAGTCACCTAACACATGTGGGAACCATCATTTGGCAACTAGCATGAAATATCTCATAAGATTACAAAAATATGAGTAATCATTCATGACTTATTTACATGAAAACAAAATTACATATCCTTTATATCTAATCCATACACCAACGACCAAAAACACCTACAAACACTTTCATTCTTCAATTTTCTTCATCTAATTGAACTCTCTCAAGTTCTATCTTCAAGTTCTAAGTGTTCTTCATAAATTCCAAAAGTTCTAGTTTCATAAAATCAAGAATACTTTCAAGTTTGCTAGCTCACTTCCAATCTTGTAAGGTGATCATCCAACCTCAAGAAATCTTTGTTTCTTACAGTAGGTTATCATTCTAATACAAGGTAATAATCATATTCAAACTTTGGTTCAATTTCTATAACTATAACAATCTTATTTCAAGTGATGATCTTACTTGAACTTGTTTTCGTGTCATGATTTTGCTTCAAGAACTTTGAGCCATCCAAGGATCCATTGAAGCTAGATCCATTTTTCTCTTTTCCAGTAGGTTCATCCAAGGAACTTAAGGTAGTAATGATGTTCATAACATCATTCGATTCATACATATAAAGCTATCTTATTCGAAGGTTTAAACTTGTAATTACTAGAACATAGTTTAGTTAATTCTAAACTTGTTCGCAAACAAAAGTTAATCCTTCTAACTTGACTTTTAAAATCAACTAAACACATGTTCTATATCTATATGATATGCTAACTTAATGATTTAAAACCTGGAAACACGAAAAACACCGTAAAACCGGATTTACGCCGTCGTAGTAACACCGCGGGCTGTTTTGGGTTAGTTAATTAAAAACTATGAAAAACTTTGATTTAAAAGTTGTTATTCTGAGAAAATGATTTTTATTATGAACATGAAACTATATCCAAAAATTATGGTTAAACTCAAAGTGGAAGTATGTTTTCTAAAATGGTCATCTAGACGTCGTTCTTTCGACTGAAATGACTACCTTTACAAAAACGACTTGTAACTTATTTTTCCGACTAGAAACCTATACTTTTTTTGTTTAGATTCATAAAATAGAGTTCAATATGAAACCATAGCAATTTGATTCACTCAAAACGGATTTAAAATGAAGAAGTTATGGGTAAAACAAGATTGGATAATTTTTCTCATTTTAGCTACGTGAAAATTGGTAACAAATCTATTCCAACCATAACTTAATCAACTTGTATTATATATTATGTAATCTTGAGATACCATAGACACGTATACAATGTTTCGACCTATCATGTCGACACATCTATATATATTTCGGAACAACCATAGACACTCTATATGTGAATGATGGAGTTAGCTATACAGGGTTGAGGTTGATTCCAAAATATATATAGTTTGAGTTGTGATCAATACTGAGATACGTATACACTGGGTCGTGGATTGATTCAAGATAATATTTATCGATTTATTTCTGTACATCTAACTGTGGACAACTAGTTGTAGGTTACTAACGAGGACAGCTGACTTAATAAACTTAAAACATCAAAATATATTAAAAGTGTTGTAAATATATTTTGAACATACTTTGATATATATGTATATATTGTTATAGGTTCGTGAATCAACCAGTGGCCAAGTATTACTTCCCGACGAAGTAAAAATCTGTGAAAGTGAGTTATAGTCCCACTTTTAAAATCTAATATTTTTGGGATGAGAATACATGCAGGTTTTATAAATGATTTACAAAATAGACACAAGTACGTGAAACTACATTCTATGGTTGAATTATCGAAATCGAATATTCCCCTTTTTATTAAGTCTGGTAATCTAAGAATTAGGGAACAGACACCCTAATTGACGCGAATCCTAAAGATAGATCTATTGGGCCTAACAAACCCCATCCAAAGTACCGGATGCTTTAGTACTTCGAAATTTATATCATATCCGAAGGGTGTCCCGGAATGATGGGGATATTCTTATATATGCATCTTGTTATTGTCGGTTACCAGGTGTTCACCATATGAATGATTTTTATCTCTATGTATGGGATGTGTATTGAAATATGAAATCTTGTGGTCTATTGTTACGATTTGATATATATAGGTTAAACCTATAACTCACCAACATTTTTGTTGACGTTTTAAGCATGTTTATTCTCAGGTGATTATTAAGAGCTTCCGCTGTCGCATACTTAAATAAGGACAAGATTTGGAGTCCATGCTTGTATGATATTGTGTAAAAACTGCATTCAAGAAACTTATTTTGTTGTAACATATTTGTATTGTAAACCATTATGTAATGGTCGTGTGTAAACAGGATATATTAGATTATCATTATTTGATAATCTACGTAAAGCTTTTTAAACCTTTATTGATGAAATAAAGGTTATGGTTTGTTTAAAAATGAATGCAGTCTTTGAAAAACGTCTCATATAGAGGTCAAAACCTCGCAACGAAATCAATTAATATGAAACGTTTTTAATCAATAAGAACGGGACATTTCAGTTGGTATCAGAGCGTTGGTCTTAGAGAACCAGAAAATTTGCATTAGTGTGTCTTATCGAGTTTGTTAGGATGCATTAGTGAGTCTGGACTTCGACCGTGTTTTCTTTAAAAATGATTGCTTAACATTTTTGTTGGAAACTATATATTTTTAACATATGAATATTATGTGATATATTAATCTCTTAACGTGTTTGATATTATGTGATAGATGTCTACCTCTAGAACAAGTCCCATTGACTCACCTAATAATAATGAAGAGTCAAATGTAAATTGGAATAATTTATGGACTGATTCACAAGTTCCCGAAGAGGAACCGGAAGAAGAGTCGGAACCGGAAGAAGAATCGGAACCGGAAGAAGAATCGGAACCGGATGAAGAAATAGAACCGGTGGGGGAAATAATAAAACGGTTAAGTAAAAGAAAATCCTCAACCAACCGACCAAAGTTAATTATGGTCAATGGTGTTTCCGCCAAGGAAGCAAAATATTGGGAGGATTACCAATTCTCCGATGAATCGGATTTCGACGAGAATTCCGATGATGTTATAGAAATTACCCCAACTGAATTTAAAAAGGCAAAAGAAAATAATAAGGGAAAGGGCATAAAAATAGAGAAATCTAATTCCAACCCCGATGAACTTTATATGTATCGTCAACCCCCGAAGTCCTTAAGTTGTAACAATGACCCGGGAACCTCTAAACCACCAGGTTTTTCTAAACCAATGTGGACAACGACGGCTCGTATTAGGGGAACATCATATATCCCTAGAAACTTGGCAAAACGAACCAAAACCGAAGAAGAAGAAACGAGCGAGTCGGAATAAGATAGTTGTATTCGTGTGGTGTAATATATGGAATATAGTGTTCTTATGCTTTAAGATATATGTAAAAATTGCTTGTATTAATAAGTATTTTTTTTATGAATCTAACTCTTGTCTATTTTACAGTTTAAAAACACAAAATGGATAGACAACCCAATATTTTAAGAGACCTACCCGGAGACATGATTGATGAAATCTTGTCTAGAGTCGGCCAGAATTCTTCGGCACAACTATTTAAGGCGAGATCAGTTTGTAAGACATTCGAAG
The DNA here is from genome assembly GCF_046630445.1 of Rutidosis leptorrhynchoides. NCBI lineage: Eukaryota > Viridiplantae > Streptophyta > Magnoliopsida > Asterales > Asteraceae > Rutidosis > Rutidosis leptorrhynchoides. Next base: position 248,370,466 of record NC_092343.1, read on the forward strand.
AACGTTCCAAGAATGTCTTGGTTTATAAGAGACTTTCGTTTGAAAGATGGGGGATATCACATTGGGAAACCCATAAGTTACGATGTGTTTACTTTGACGCATATATTGCGGGGAACCCAAATGCTATTTTACGCAACGGGTTAAGAAATTATTTTGACTCAATATATCCGAATATTGGACTTCGTGATTTAGAAAAAGCGGCTAACATGCAACATAAAGAAGCATGTTATGCTTACGGATTAGTAATGTTCGCTTCTCACCAAAGTGAGAACAAGAACATCGGGCTACAACTATTAAACAAAACGTTTCCACAAGTGACGGAGTCGGTAATTGGGGTAAGAAATGAGGTTTTTAGATTATTACGGGACTGTTGGACATTACGTAACCCTCGTCCCTTTGATGACGTTACAACACGCTGTCTTATCAACGGCCATAACGGTTATGTTGCACAAGACCAAGGATGGGAAGTAGTCCTAGTAAAACCAGAATGCATGACTTGTTTCTGGACGTATGAATTACGTGTATTTATTGCCTTTGCTGAACGACTTGTGTACTAGCTAGAATTGTCTTCACAACTATCTTGTATCAAAGTTATTGTGTGCTATATTTCATGCTTTATGTAAAATAAGCGGTATTGTAAGTTTGTAAAATATTGTATAAAAGTTTGAACGCGAAATATTATTATAATCAGTTTTTCATATAGAATTGTAGTAGTTGAATTGTATATTAGCTACTAAGTATGAACTTAACGGGTAGGTACTACCCGAATTTAAACTTATAAAACGCTAATATGAAGAAAAAGCTTTTATAAATGAGTTCATATTATGCTACGAAATACTATTAACTACTCTTAATATTCTGTATGATTAACTTGTTCCATTTAACTATTTTGAAGGAAATGGCACCGACTACTCGACACACCGTGAATATGAATGAAGAGGAATTCCGTACTTTTCTAGCTTCAAACATAGCCGCAGTACAGGCTGCGCTACATACCAACAATAACCTTGGATCTAGCAGTACAGGAAATAGTGTAGGATGCACCTACAAAGAATTCACTGCCTGCAAACCTTTGGAATTTGATGGAACCGAAGGACCGATCGGATTGAAACGGTGGACCGAGAAGGTTGAATCGGTGTTTGCCATAAGTAAGTGTACTGAAGAGGACAAAGTGAAGTACGCTACGCATACCTTCACAGGTTCTGCGTTAACATGGTGGAATACCTATCTAGAGCAAGTGGGACAAGATGATGCGTACGCACTACCGTGGTCAGCATTCAAGCACTTGATGAACGAGAAGTACCGTCCCAGAACCGAGGTCAATAAGCTCAAGACAGAACTTAGAGGGTTACGAACCCAAGGATTTGATATTACCACGTACGAAAGACGATTCACAGAATTGTGCCTATTGTGTCCGGGAGCATTCGAAGATGAGGAAGAGAAGATCGACGCGTTTGTGAAAGGATTACCGGAAAGAATCCAAGAAGATATAAGTTCACACGAGCCCGCCTCCATACAACAGGCATGTAGAATGGCTCACAAACTAGTGAACCAGATTGAAGAAAGAATTAAAGAACAGACTGCTGAAGAGGCCAATGTGAAGCAAGTCAAAAGAAAGTGGGAGGAAAACGGTGATAAGAATCACCAATACAACAACAACAGCAATTACAACAATAATCGCAACAATTATCCCAACAATCGCAACATCAATCGCAACTACAACAAACGGCCCAACAACAACAACAACAACAACAGCAACAACAACTACAACAATCATCCCAACAACAATAATAACCGCAACAACAACAACAATCAGAAGCAACTATGCCAAAGGTGTGAAAAGAATCACTCGGGGTTCTGCACCAAATTTTGCAACAAGTGTAAAAGAAATGGTCATAGCGCGGCGAAGTGTGAGGTCTACGGACCAGGGGTTAATAGACCGAAAGGAACAAATGGTGTCGGAACGAGTAATGGCGGAGCAAGTAGTGTCGGAGCAAGTTATGCCAATGTAGTTTGTTATAAATGTGGAAAACCAGGCCACATTATTAGAAATTGCCCGAACCAGGAGAACACGAATGGACAAGGCCGTGGAAGAGTTTTCAATATTAATGCGGTAGAGGCACAGGAAGACCCGGAGCTTGTTACGGGTACGTTTCTTATTGACAATAAATCTGCTTACGTTTTATTTGATTCGGGTGCGGATAGAAGCTATATGAGTAGAGATTTTTGTGCTAAATTAAGTTGTCCATTGACGCCTTTGGATAGTAAATTTTTACTCGAATTAGCAAATGGTAAATTAATTTCAGCAGATAATATATGTCGGAATCGAGAAATTAAACTGGTTAGCGAAACATTTAAGATTGATTTGATACCAGTAGAGTTAGGGAGTTTTGATGTGATAATCGGTATGGACTGGTTGAAAGAAGTGAAAGCGGAGATCGTTTGTTACAAAAATGCAATTCGCATTATACGAGAAAAAGGAAAACCCTTAATGGTGTACGGAGAAAAGGGCAACACGAAGCTACATCTTATTAGTAATTTGAAGGCACAAAAACTAATAAGAAAAGGTTGCTATGCTGTTCTAGCACACGTCGAGAAAGTACAAACTGAAGAAAAGAGCATCAATGATGTTCCCATTGCAAAAGAATTTCCCGATGTATTTCCGAAAGAATTACCGGGATTACCCCCACATCGATCCGTTGAATTTCAAATAGATCTTGTACCAGGAGCTGCACCAATAGCTCGTGCTCCTTACAGACTCGCACCCAGCGAGATGAAAGAACTGCAAAGCCAATTACAAGAACTTTTAGAGCGTGGTTTCATTCGACCAAGCACATCACCGTGGGGAGCTCCTGTTTTGTTTGTCAAGAAGAAAGATGGTACATTCAGGTTATGTATCGACTACCGAGAGTTGAACAAACTTACCATCAAGAACCGCTACCCACTACCGAGAATCGACGACTTATTTGATCAACTACAAGGCTCGTCTGTTTATTCAAAGATTGACTTACGTTCCGGGTATCATCAAATGCGGGTGAAAGAAGATGATATTCCAAAGACTGCTTTCAGAACACGTTACGGTCATTACGAGTTTATGGTCATGCCGTTTGGTTTAACTAATGCACCAGCTGTGTTCATGGACCTTATGAACCAAGTGTGTGGACCATACCTTGACAAGTTTGTCATTGTTTTCATTAATGACATACTTATTTACTCAAAGAATGACCAAGAACACGGTGAACATTTGAGAAAGGTGTTAGAAGTATTGAGGAAGGAAGAATTGTACGCTAAGTTTTCAAAGTGTGCATTTTGGTTGGAAGAAGTTCAATTCCTCGGTCACATAGTGAACAAAGAAGGTATTAAGGTGGATCCGGCAAAGATAGAAACTGTTGAAAAGTGGGAAACCCCGAAAACTCCGAAACACATACGCCAGTTTTTAGGACTAGCTGGTTACTACAGAAGGTTCATCCAAGACTTTTCCAGAATAGCAAAACCCTTGACTGCATTAACGCATAAAGGGAAGAAATTTGAATGGAATGATGAACAAGAGAAAGCGTTTCAGTTATTGAAGAAAAAGCTAACTACGGCACCTATATTGTCATTGCCTGAAGGGAATGATGATTTTGTGATTTATTGTGACGCATCAAAGCAAGGTCTCGGTTGTGTATTAATGCAACGAACGAAGGTGATTGCTTATGCGTCTAGACAATTGAAGATTCACGAACAAAATTATACGACGCATGATTTGGAATTAGGCGCGGTTGTTTTTGCATTAAAGACTTGGAGGCACTACTTATATGGGATCAAAAGTATTATATATACCGACCACAAAAGTCTTCAACACATATTTAATCAGAAACAACTGAATATGAGGCAGCGTAGGTGGATTGAATTATTGAATGATTACGATTTTGATATTCGTTACCACCCGGGGAAGGCAAATGTGGTAGCCGATGCCTTGAGCAGGAAGGATAGAGAACCCATTCGAGTAAAATCTATGAATATAATGATTCATAATAACATTACTACTCAAATAAAGGAGGCGCAACAAGGAGTTTTAAAAGAGGGAAATTTAAAGGATGAAATACCCAAAGGATCGGAGAAGCATCTTAATATTCGGGAAGACGGAACCCGGTATAGGGCTGAAAGGATTTGGGTACCAAAATTTGGAGATATGAGAGAAATGGTACTTAGAGAAGCTCATAAAACCAGATACTCAATACATCCTGGAACGGGGAAGATGTACAAGGATCTCAAGAAACATTTTTGGTGGCCGGGTATGAAAGCCGATGTTGCTAAATACGTAGGAGAATGTTTGACGTGTTCTAAGGTCAAAGCTGAGCATCAGAAACCATCAGGTCTACTTCAACAACCCGAAATCCCGGAATGGAAATGGGAAAACATTACCATGGATTTCATCACTAAATTGCCAAGGACTGCAAGTGGTTTTGATACTATTTGGGTAATAGTTGATCGTCTCACCAAATCAGCACACTTCCTACCAATAAGAGAAGATGACAAGATGGAGAAGTTAGCACGACTGTATTTGAAGGAAGTCGTCTCCAGACATGGAATACCAATCTCTATTATCTCTGATAGGGATGGCAGATTTATTTCAAGATTCTGGCAGACATTACAGCAAGCATTAGGAACTCGTCTAGACATGAGTACTGCCTATCATCCACAAACTGATGGGCAGAGCGAAAGGACGATACAAACGCTTGAAGACATGCTACGAGCATGTGTTATTGATTTCGGAAACAGTTGGGATCGACATCTACCGTTAGCAGAATTTTCCTACAACAACAGCTACCATTCAAGCATTGAGATGGCGCCGTTTGAAGCACTTTATGGTAGAAAGTGCAGGTCTCCGATTTGTTGGAGTGAGGTGGGGGATAGACAGATTACGGGTCCGGAGATTATACAAGAAACTACCGAGAAGATCATCCAAATTCAACAACGGTTGAAAACCGCCCAAAGTCGACAAAAGAGCTACGCTGACATTAAAAGAAAAGATATAGAATTTGAAATTGGAGAGATGGTCATGCTTAAAGTTTCACCTTGGAAAGGCGTTGTTCGATTTGGTAAACGAGGGAAATTAAATCCAAGGTATATTGGACCATTCAAGATTATTGATCGTGTCGGACCAGTAGCTTACCGACTTGAGTTACCTCAACAACTCGCGGCTGTACATAACACTTTCCACGTCTCGAATTTGAAGAAATGTTTTGCTAAAGAAGATCTCACTATTCCGTTAGATGAAATCCAAATCAACGAAAAACTCCAATTCATCGAAGAACCCGTCGAAATAATGGATCGTGAGGTTAAAAGACTTAAGCAAAACAAGATACCAATTGTTAAGGTTCGATGGAATGCTCGTAGAGGACCCGAGTTCACCTGGGAGCGTGAAGATCAGATGAAGAAGAAATACCCGCATCTATTTCCAGAAGATTCGTCAACACCTTCAACAGCTTAAAATTTCGGGACGAAATTTATTTAACGGGTAGGTACTGTAGTGACCCGAACTTTTCCATGTTTATATATATTAATTGAGATTGATGTTTACATGATTAAATGTTTCCAACATGTTAAGCAATCAAACTTGTTAAGACTTGATTAATTGAAATAGGTTTCATATAGACAATTGACCACCCAAGTTGACCGGTGATTCACGAACGTTAAAACTTGTAAAAAACTATATGATGACATATATATGGTTATATATATAGTTAACATGATATTATGATAAGTAAACATATCATTAATTATATTAACAATGAACTACATATGTAAAAACAAGACTACTAACTTAATGATTTTGAAACGAGACATATATGTAACGTTTATCGTTGTAACGACATTTAATGTATATATATCATATTAAGAGATATTCGTACATCATAATATCATGATAATATAATAATTTAAAATCTCTTTTGATATTATAAACATTGGGTTAACAACACTTAACAAGATCGTTAACCTAAAGGTTTCAAAACAACACTTACATGTAACGACTAACGATGACTTAACGACTCAGTTAAAATGTATATACATGTAGTGTTTTAATATGTATTTATACACTTTTGAAAGACTTCAATACACTTATCAAAATACTTCTACTTAACAAAAATGCTTACAATTACATTCTCGTTCAGTTTCATCAACAATTCTACTCGTATGCACCCGTATTCGTACTCGTACAATACACAGCTTTTAGATGTATGTACTATTGGTATATACACTCCAATGATCAGCTCTTAGCAGCCCATGTGAGTCACCTAACACATGTGGGAACCATCATTTGGCAACTAGCATGAAATATCTCATAAGATTACAAAAATATGAGTAATCATTCATGACTTATTTACATGAAAACAAAATTACATATCCTTTATATCTAATCCATACACCAACGACCAAAAACACCTACAAACACTTTCATTCTTCAATTTTCTTCATCTAATTGAACTCTCTCAAGTTCTATCTTCAAGTTCTAAGTGTTCTTCATAAATTCCAAAAGTTCTAGTTTCATAAAATCAAGAATACTTTCAAGTTTGCTAGCTCACTTCCAATCTTGTAAGGTGATCATCCAACCTCAAGAAATCTTTGTTTCTTACAGTAGGTTATCATTCTAATACAAGGTAATAATCATATTCAAACTTTGGTTCAATTTCTATAACTATAACAATCTTATTTCAAGTGATGATCTTACTTGAACTTGTTTTCGTGTCATGATTTTGCTTCAAGAACTTTGAGCCATCCAAGGATCCATTGAAGCTAGATCCATTTTTCTCTTTTCCAGTAGGTTCATCCAAGGAACTTAAGGTAGTAATGATGTTCATAACATCATTCGATTCATACATATAAAGCTATCTTATTCGAAGGTTTAAACTTGTAATTACTAGAACATAGTTTAGTTAATTCTAAACTTGTTCGCAAACAAAAGTTAATCCTTCTAACTTGACTTTTAAAATCAACTAAACACATGTTCTATATCTATATGATATGCTAACTTAATGATTTAAAACCTGGAAACACGAAAAACACCGTAAAACCGGATTTACGCCGTCGTAGTAACACCGCGGGCTGTTTTGGGTTAGTTAATTAAAAACTATGAAAAACTTTGATTTAAAAGTTGTTATTCTGAGAAAATGATTTTTATTATGAACATGAAACTATATCCAAAAATTATGGTTAAACTCAAAGTGGAAGTATGTTTTCTAAAATGGTCATCTAGACGTCGTTCTTTCGACTGAAATGACTACCTTTACAAAAACGACTTGTAACTTATTTTTCCGACTAGAAACCTATACTTTTTTTGTTTAGATTCATAAAATAGAGTTCAATATGAAACCATAGCAATTTGATTCACTCAAAACGGATTTAAAATGAAGAAGTTATGGGTAAAACAAGATTGGATAATTTTTCTCATTTTAGCTACGTGAAAATTGGTAACAAATCTATTCCAACCATAACTTAATCAACTTGTATTATATATTATGTAATCTTGAGATACCATAGACACGTATACAATGTTTCGACCTATCATGTCGACACATCTATATATATTTCGGAACAACCATAGACACTCTATATGTGAATGATGGAGTTAGCTATACAGGGTTGAGGTTGATTCCAAAATATATATAGTTTGAGTTGTGATCAATACTGAGATACGTATACACTGGGTCGTGGATTGATTCAAGATAATATTTATCGATTTATTTCTGTACATCTAACTGTGGACAACTAGTTGTAGGTTACTAACGAGGACAGCTGACTTAATAAACTTAAAACATCAAAATATATTAAAAGTGTTGTAAATATATTTTGAACATACTTTGATATATATGTATATATTGTTATAGGTTCGTGAATCAACCAGTGGCCAAGTATTACTTCCCGACGAAGTAAAAATCTGTGAAAGTGAGTTATAGTCCCACTTTTAAAATCTAATATTTTTGGGATGAGAATACATGCAGGTTTTATAAATGATTTACAAAATAGACACAAGTACGTGAAACTACATTCTATGGTTGAATTATCGAAATCGAATATGCCCCTTTTTATTAAGTCTGGTAATCTAAGAATTAGGGAACAGACACCCTAATTGACGCGAATCCTAAAGATAGATCTATTGGGCCTAACAAACCCCATCCAAAGTACCGGATGCTTTAGTACTTCGAAATTTATATCATATCCGAAGGGTGTCCCGGAATGATGGGGATATTCTTATATATGCATCTTGTTATTGTCGGTTACCAGGTGTTCACCATATGAATGATTTTTATCTCTATGTATGGGATGTGTATTGAAATATGAAATCTTGTGGTCTATTGTTACGATTTGATATATATAGGTTAAACCTATAACTCACCAACATTTTTGTTGACGTTTTAAGTATGTTTATTCTCAGGTGATTATTAAGAGCTTCCGCTGTCGCATACTTAAATAAGGACAAGATTTGGAGTCCATGCTTGTATGATATTGTGTAAAAACTGCATTCAAGAAACTTATTTTGTTGTAACATATTTGTATTGTAAACCATTATGTAATGGTCGTGTGTAAACAGGATATATTAGATTATCATTATTTGATAATCTACGTAAAGCTTTTTAAACCTTTATTGATGAAATAAAGGTTATGGTTTGTTTAAAAATGAATGCAGTCTTTGAAAAACGTCTCATATAGAGGTCAAAACCTCGCAACGAAATCAATTAATATGAAACGTTTTTAATCAATAAGAACGGGACATTTCAGATTACCGGAAAGAATCCAAGAAGATATAAGTTCACACGAGCCCGCCTCCATACAACAGGCATGTAGAATGGCTCACAAACTAGTGAACCAGATTGAAGAAAGAATTAAAGAACAGACTGCTGAAGAGGCCAATGTGAAGCAAGTCAAAAGAAAGTGGGAGGAAAACGGTGATAAGAATCACCAATACAACAACAACAGCAATTACAACAATAATCGCAACAATTATCCCAACAATCGCAACATCAATCGCAACTACAACAAACGGCCCAACAACAACAACAACAACAACAACAGCAACTATAACAATCATCCCAACAACAATAATAACCGCAACAACAACAACAATCAGAAGCAACTATGCCAAAGGTGTGAAAAGAATCACTCGGGGTTCTGCACCAAATTTTGCAACAAGTGTAAAAGAAATGGTCATAGCGCGGCGAAGTGTGAGGTCTACGGACTAGGGGTTAATAGAACGAAAGGAACAAATGGTGTCGGAACGAGTAATGGCGGAGCAAGTAGTGTTGGAGCAAGTTATGCCAATGTAGTTTGTTATAAATGTGGAAAACCAGGCCACATTATTAGAAATTGCCCGAACCAGGAGAACACGAATGGACAAGGCCGTGGAAGAGTTTTCAATATTAATGCGGTAGAGGCACAGGAAGACCCGGAGCTTGTTACGGGTACGTTTCTTATTGACAATAAATCTGCTTACGTTTTATTTGATTCGGGTGCGGATAGAAGCTATATGAGTAGAGATTTTTGTGCTAAATTAAGTTGTCCATTGACGCCTTTGGATAGTAAATTTTTACTCGAATTAGCAAATGGTAAATTAATTTCAGCAGATAATATATGTCGGAATCGAGAAATTAAACTGGTTAGCGAAACATTTAAGATTGATTTGATACCAGTAGAGTTAGGGAGTTTTGATGTGATAATCGGTATGGACTGGTTGAAAGAAGTGAAAGCGGAGATCGTTTGTTACAAAAATGCAATTCGCATTATACGAGAAAAAGGAAAACCCTTAATGGTGTACGGAGAAAAGGGCAACACGAAGCTACATCTTATTAGTAATTTGAAGGCACAAAAACTAATAAGAAAAGGTTGCTATGCTGTTCTAGCACACGTCGAGAAAGTACAAACTGAAGAAAAGAGCATCAATGATGTTCCCATTGCAAAAGAATTTCCCGATGTATTTCCGAAAGAATTACCGGGATTACCCCCACATCGATCCGTTGAATTTCAAATAGATCTTGTACCAGGAGCTGCACCAATAGCTCGTGCTCCTTACAGACTCGCACCCAGCGAGATGAAAGAACTGCAAAGCCAATTACAAGAACTTTTAGAGCGTGGTTTCATTCGACCAAGCACATCACCGTGGGGAGCTCCTGTTTTGTTTGTCAAGAAGAAAGATGGTACATTCAGGTTGTGTATCGACTACCGAGAGTTGAACAAACTTACCATCAAGAACCGCTACCCACTACCGAGAATCGACGACTTATTTGATCAACTACAAGGCTCGTCTGTTTATTCAAAGATTGACTTACGTTCCGGGTATCATCAAATGCGGGTGAAAGAAGATGATATTCCAAAGACTGCTTTCAGAACACGTTACGGTCATTACGAGTTTATGGTCATGCCGTTTGGTTTAACTAATGCACCAGCTGTGTTCATGGACCTTATGAACCGAGTGTGTGGACCATACCTTGACAAGTTTGTCATTGTTTTCATTGATGACATACTTATTTACTCAAAGAATGACCAAGAACACGGTGAACATTTGAGAAAGGTGTTAGAAGTATTGAGGAAGGAAGAATTGTACGCTAAGTTTTCAAAGTGTGCATTTTGGTTGGAAGAAGTTCAATTCCTCGGTCACATAGTGAACAAAGAAGGTATTAAGGTGGATCCGGCAAAGATAGAAACTGTTGAAAAGTGGGAAACCCCGAAAACTCCGAAACACATACGCCAGTTTTTAGGACTAGCTGGTTACTACAGAAGGTTCATCCAAGACTTTTCTAGAATAGCAAAACCCTTGACTGCATTAACGCATAAAGGGAAGAAATTTGAATGGAATGATGAACAAGAGAAAGCGTTTCAGTTATTGAAGAAAAAGCTAACTACGGCACCTATATTGTCATTGCCTGAAGGGAATGATGATTTTGTGATTTATTGTGACGCATCAAAGCAAGGTCTCGGTTGTGTATTAATGCAACGAACGAAGGTGATTGCTTATGCGTCTAGACAATTGAAGATTCACGAACAAAATTATACGACGCATGATTTAGAATTAGGCGCGGTTGTTTTTGCATTAAAGACTTGGAGGCACTACTTATATGGGGTCAAAAGTATTATATATATCGACCACAAAAGTCTTCAACACATATTTAATCAGAAACAACTGAATATGAGGCAGCGTAGGTGGATTGAATTATTGAATGATTACGATTTTGAGATTCGTTACCACCCGGGGAAGGCAAATGTGGTAGCCGATGCCTTGAGCAGGAAGGATAGAGAACCCATTCGAGTAAAATCTATGAATATAATGATTCATAATAACATTACTACTCAAATAAAGGAGGCGCAACAAGGAGTTTTAAAAGAGGGAAATTTAAAGGATGAAATACCCAAAGGATCGGAGAAGCATCTTAATATTCGGGAAGACGGAACCCTGTATAGGGCTGAAAGGATTTGGGTACCAAAATTTGGAGATATGAGAGAAATTGTACTTAGAGAAGCTCATAAAACCAGATACTCAATACATCCTGGAACGGGGAAGATGTACAAGGATCTCAAGAAACATTTTTGGTGGCCGGGTATGAAAGCCGATGTTGCTAAATACGTAGGAGAATGTTTGACGTGTTCTAAGGTCAAAGCTGAGCATCAGAAACCATCAGGTCTACTTCAACAACCCAAAATCCCAGAATGGAAATGGGAAAACATTACCATGGATTTCATCACTAAATTGCCAAGGACTGCAAGTGGTTTTGATACTATTTGGGTAATAGTTGATCGTCTCACCAAATCAGCACACTTCCTACCAATAAGAGAAGATGACAAGATGGAGAAGTTAGCACGACTGTATTTGAAGGAAGTCGTCTCCAGACATGGAATACCAATCTCTATTATCTCTGATAGGGATGGCAGATTTATTTCAAGATTCTGGCAGACATTACAGCAAGCATTAGGAACTCGTCTAGACATGAGTACTGCCTATCATCCACAAACTGATGGGCAGAGCGAAAGGACGATACAAACGCTTGAAGACATGCTACGAGCATGTGTTATTGATTTCGGAAACAGTTGGGATCGACATCTACCGTTAGCAGAATTTTCCTACAACAACAGCTACCATTCAAGCATTGAGATGGCGCCGTTTGAAGCACTTTATGGTAGAAAGTGCAGGTCTCCGATTTGTTGGAGTGAGGTGGGGGATAGATAGATTACGGGTCCGGAGATTATACAAGAAACTACCGAGAAGATCATCCAAATTCAACAACGGTTGAAAACCGCCCAAAGTCGACAAAAGAGCTACGCTGACATTAAAAGAAAAGATATAGAATTTGAAATTGGAGAGATGGTCATGCTTAAAGTTTCACCTTGGAAAGGCGTTGTTCGATTTGGTAAACGAGGGAAATTAAATCCAAGGTATATTGGACCATTCAAGATTATTGATCGTGTCGGACCAGTAGCTTACCGACTTGAGTTACCTCAACAACTCGCGGCTGTACATAACACTTTCCACGTCTCGAATTTGAAGAAATGTTTTGCTAAAGAAGATCTCACTATTCCGTTAGATGAAATCCAAATCAACGAAAAACTCCAATTCATCGAAGAACCCGTCGAAATAATGGATCGTGAGGTTAAAAGACTTAAGCAAAACAAGATACCAATTGTTAAGGTTCGATGGAATGCTCGTAGAGGACCCGAGTTCACCTGGGAGCGTGAAGATCAGATGAAGAAGAAATACCCGCATCTATTTCCAGAAGATTCGTCAACACCTTCAACAGCTTAAAATTTCGGGACGAAATTTATTTAACGGGTAGGTACTGTAGTGACCCGAACTTTTCCATGTTTATATATATTAATTGAGATTGATGTTTACATGATTAAATGTTTCCAACATGTTATGCAATCAAACTTGTTAAGACTTGATTAATTGAAATAGGTTTCATATAGACAATTGACCACCCAAGTTGACCGGTGATTCACGAACGTTAAAACTTGTAAAAAAAAACTATATGATGACATATATATGGTTATATATATAGTTAACATGATATTATGATAAGTAAACATATCATTAATTATATTAACAATGAACTACATATGTAAAAACAAGACTACTAACTTAATGATTTTGAAACGAGACATATATGTAACGTTTATCGTTGTAACGACATTTAATGTATATATATCATATTAAGAGATATTCGTACATCATAATATCATGATAATATAATAATTTAAAATCTCTTTTGATATTATAAACATTGGGTTAACAACATTTAACAAGATCGTTAACCTAAAGGTTTCAAAACAACACTTACATGTAACGACTAACGATGACTTAACGACTCAGTTAAAATGTATTTACATGTAGTGTTTTAATATGTATTTATACACTTTTGAAAGACTTCAATACACTTATCAAAATACTCCTACTTAACAAAAATGCTTACAATTACATTCTCGTTCAGTTTCATCAACAATTCTACTCGTATGCACCCGTATTCGTACTCGTACAATACACAGCTTTTAGATGTATGTACTATTGGTATATACACTCCAATGATCAGCTCTTAGCAGCCCATGTGAGTCACCTAACACATGTGGGAACCATCATTTGGCAACTAGCATGAAATATCTCATAAGATTACAAAAATATGAGTAATCATTCATGACTTATTTACATGAAAACAAAATTACATATCCTTTATATCTAATCCATACACCAACGACCAAAAACACCTACAAACACTTTCATTCTTCAATTTTCTTCATCTAATTGAACTCTCTCAAGTTCTATCTTCAAGTTCTAAGTGTTCTTCATAAATTCCAAAAGTTCTAGTTTCATAAAATCAAGAATACTTTCAAGTTTGCTAGCTCACTTCCAATCTTGTAAGGTGATCATCCAACCTCAAGAAATCTTTGTTTCTTACAGTAGGTTATCATTCTAATACAAGGTAATAATCATATTCAAACTTTGGTTCAATTTCTATAACTATAACAATCTTATTTCAAGTGATGATCTTACTTGAACTTGTTTTCGTGTCATGATTTTGCTTCAAGAACTTTGAGCCATCCAAGGATCCATTGAAGCTAGATCCATTTTCTCTTTTCCAGTAGGTTCATCCAAGGAACTTAAGGTAGTAATGATGTTCATAACATCATTCGATTCATACATATAAAGCTATCTTATTCGAAGGTTTAAACTTGTAATCACTAGAACATAGTTTAGTTAATTCTAAACTTGTTCGCAAACAAAAGTTAATCCTTCTAACTTGACTTTTAAAATCAACTAAACACATGTTCTATATCTATATGATATGCTAACTTAATGATTTAAAACCTGGAAACACGAAAAACACCGTAAAACCGGATTTACGCCGTCGTAGTAACACCGCGGGCTGTTTTGGGTTAGTTAATTAAAAACTATGATAAACTTTGATTTAAAAGTTGTTATTCTGAGAAAATGATTTTTATTATGAACATGAAACTATATCCAAAAATTATGGTTAAACTCAAAGTGGAAGTATGTTTTCTAAAATGGTCATCTAAACGTCGTTCTTTCGACTGAAATGACTACCTTTACAAAAATGACTTGTAACTTATTTTTCCGACTAGAAACCTATACTTTTTTTGTTTAGATTCATAAAATAGAGTTCAATATGAAACCATAGCAATTTGATTCACTCAAAACGGATTTAAAATGAAGAAGTTATGGGTAAAACAAGATTGGATAATTTTTCTCATTTTAGCTACGTGAAAATTGGTAACAAATCTATTCCAACCATAACTTAATCAACTTGTATTATATATTATGTAATCTTGAGATACCATAGACACGTATACAATGTTTCGACCTATCATGTCGACACATCTATATATATTTCGGAACAACCATAGACACTCTATATGTGAATGTTGGAGTTAGCTATACAGGGTTGAGGTTGATTCCAAAATATATATAGTTTGAGTTGTGATCAATACTGAGATACGTATACACTGGGTCGTGGATTGATTCAAGATAATATTTATCGATTTATTTCTGTACATCTAACTGTGGACAACTAGTTGTAGGTTACTAACGAGGACAGCTGACTTAATAAACTTAAAACATCAAAATATATTAAAAGTGTTGTAAATATATTTTGAACATACTTTGATATATATGTATATATTGTTATAGGTTCGTGAATCAACCAGTGGCCAAGTCTTACTTCCCGACGAAGTAAAAATCTGTGAAAGTGAGTTATAGTCCCACTTTTAAAATCTAATATTTTTGGGATGAGAATACATGCAGGTTTTATAAATGATTTACAAAATAGACACAAGTACGTGAAACTACATTCTATGGTTGAATTATCGAAATCGAATATGCCCCTTTTTATTAAGTCTGGTAATCTAAGAATTAGGGAACAGACACCCTAATTGACGCGAATCCTAAAGATAGATCTATTGGGCCTAAAAAACCCCATCCAAAGTACCGGATGCTTTAGTACTTCGAAATTTATATCATATCCGAAGGGTGTCCCGGAATGATGGGGATATTCTTATATATGCATGTTGTTAATGTCGGTTACCAGGTGTTCACCATATGAATGATTTTTATCTCTATGTATGGGGTGTGTATTGAAATATGAAATCTTGTGGTCTATTATTATGATTTGATATATATATAGGTTAAACCTATAACTCACCAACATTTTTGTTGACGTTTTAAGCATGTTTATTCTCAGGTGATTATTAAGAGCTTCCGTTGTCGCATACTTAAATAAGGACGAGATTTGGAGTCCATGCTTGTATGATATTGTGTAAAAACTGCATTCAAGAAACTTATTTTGTTGTAACATATTTGTATTGTAAACCATTATGTAATGGTCGTGTGTAAACAGGATATTTTAGATTATCATTATTTGAAAATCTACGTAAAGCTTTTTAAACCTTTATTGATGAAATAAAGGTTATGGTTTGTTTTAAAATGAATGCAGTCTTTGAAAAACGTCTCATATAGAGGTCAAAACCTCGCAACGAAATCAATTAATATGGAACGTTTTTAATCAATAAGAACGGGACATTTCAGTTGGTATACGAGCGTTGGTCTTAGAGAACCAGAATTTTGCATTAGTGTGTCTTATCGAGTTTGTTAGGATGCATTAGTGAGTCTGGACTTCGACCGTGTTTACTTGAAAAATGATTGCTTAACAAATTTTGTTGGAAACTATATATTTTTAACATGTGAATTGTAACAACCCAAACCAACACCCGACAAAACCTTGTGAAAATACGAAATAAAAAAAAAATTTCTGTTGCAGACCATCGGCGCGCCGCGCCATATGGCCCGCGCGCCACGCCATATCTGGCTGTCCCCGGGACTTTTTAACCGCGAAAAGATTGACTAGTTCCCGGCACTTTTAGACAAAACGCTTTTTACCATACTACCAAATATGTAAAACTAACATGTTTCAAACATAAAATTAAAGTTTTACAAGCGGGGCCCACATCGGCCGTTTTACGAGTTTAATACAAATGTACGAGTTTCGACCACCAAAAGTTTAAGTTCCAAACTACACAATGAGCATGGCGTTTGGGATTAAACTACCCAACTATCGGTCAAACTCCAAGAGCTACTAAAGCCAAAAGCGTCCCCTAGCATCAAGCGGGATCTCTAGTCCAAAACGATGCCCTTACCCTTGTCCAAAACCGAACCTATAAAATGGTAAACAACGAGAGGGTAAGCAAAGCTTAGTGAATGCAATAATTATACGAATACATATATAATTATACCTACTTGCATACACTTACACAACCCCAAACATGCTAGCAAACAACATTAGCTTATCGTCGCAATATCAAGCTATAAATCTCCAATACCACAAGCTAGCATAACAACCGCATATAAATATAACTCGAATAATATAATATGCTTACAACACAAATAACCATGGTTAACCAATAGTACAAGGGAACGGCGCTCGCGAAAACGCCATCGGTGTTCACAACATCCGTTAGGGCACTTAACACCTCGCACCACTAACCCCTAGGGTGGCACCTTAACACCTCGGCACTTCACCCCGAGTGGCATCTTAACACCTCGATGCTTCACTCATTATTTTACGGAGTGGTGTCTTAACACCTCGACACTACACTCCTAGGTGGCATCTTAACACCTCGATGCTACACCCGAGTGGCATCTTAACACCTCGATGCTACACTCTTCACGTGAAACATGGTGTCTTAACACCTCGACACTACACCTTTCACGCTACAACAAATAGATACATTATATACATACGCATATAATTATTCCACTCACCTCGAAGTCTTCGTGTAAGATAACCGCACTTGCAACGTCAATGTAACGTACCTATTCCATTTTAGCACATAATCAATTCACAACTCAAGTCGGTCAAGCAACTCACTTAACAATCTAGAGTCTTTTGACCCTAAGTGCAATCCCGACCCATTTTGCACCTTTAACCCTAATAATGGGTTAACTTCACCAAAAACCCTAACTTTAGGCAATTAAGGTATTAACACACTTTTAACCACGAAGTTAACTCGTTTTCATACATGCAAGGCCACTTAGGTCATTAAAGACCCATTTGACCCATTTCAAGGTCAACACACCCATTTGGGTCATCCAAACCCAAATAACACCCATTCACATATCATTAAGGTGTTCTAGTACATAAACTAACCAATTTAGGTTCATAATCTAATTTAACACTTTGAAAACCCTAATTGGTCATCCTTGAGTCTTCATGAACCAAATTCACCCAAAACCCCCAAATTACTAGCAAGTGGGTTTTGTGTGCATCACTAACCCAAACCCTAACCCTTAATGCAATTAAAGTAAGAATCTAGGTTTTAGGACTTACCAACACAATCACTACGTAGCTAGCGACTAGATGAACGACTTTAGAACTCGCACTAAGACCCGATTCAACCTCCTTCAAGCTCTAATGAAGCTTTCTCACTCAAGGATGCACTCTCTCACTAGAAATTGAATTTGAGAGGATAAGGTTGTTGGAAGTGGAGTGAATGAAGCTCCAAAACTGATCCAAGGTATTAAATTCGGGCTCCAAAGTAAATTGACCAAAATGCCCTCCAATTGTCTAATTAAAAGGAAAAGAGGATTCTGTCACAGACAGATGGCGCGGCGCGCCACTAGGCCGCGCGGCGCGCAACCCTCCCAGTCCAGCTTCTTTTGCCTTTTAAAATATATACAACCAAACCCCGATCCAAGTACCGCACAATACACTTATATACACATATGTACACTACGAATACTCGGGTCTTACAACTCTCCCCCACTTATTCGGATTGCGTCCTCGCAATCCAAGCCGCATGACACGAGGGAAGATAAACCAACACGAACTCTTCGGGTTCCCAAGTGAACTCGGAACCTTTACTTCGTCGCCATTGAACCTTGAAAGTTTTCACCTCTTTATTTCTCAACATTTTCACCTTCTCGTCAAGGATAGCAAACGGTTCCTCGACATATTCTAACTTGTTGTTTAGCTCGATCTCGTCTAAAGGCATCCATGAGGAATCATCCGCAAGACACTTACGGAGGTGGGAAACATGAAATGTACTATGGATCCCCGCAAGCTCTTCGGGTAATTCCAATCGATATGCAACTTCACCAACACGAGCTAAAACCTTGAATGGCCCAATAAACCGAGGAGCTAACTTTCCCCGTTTTCGAAATCGAATAATACCCTTCCATGGCGAAACTTTGAGCATCACCATGTCGCCTTCTTGAAATTCGATCGTTCGCCTACGTTTGTCGGCATACGACTTTTGCCTATCTTGAGCCTTCTTCAAATGTTCCCGAATAATATCAATCTTGTTGTTCGTCTCCAAAACCAAATCGGTACTCCCGATCTCTCGTTGACCCACTTCTCCCCAACAAACGGGAGTTCGACATCTACGCCCATAGAGCATCTCATACGGTGGCATCCCGATACTAGTATGATAACTATTATTGTACGAGAATTCCACCAAAGGCAAATGCTCGTCCCAACTACCACCAAAATCAATAATGCACGCCCGTAACATATCTTCTAGAGTTTGGTTCGTACGTTCGGTTTGACCGTCCGTTTGAGGATGATACGCCGTGCTCAACTTCAATTGCGTACCCATATCTTCATGAAACTTTTCCCAAAATCGAGATGTAAAACGGGTATCTCGGTCCGAGATAATAGATATAGGAACCCCATGACGAGCGACCACTTCCTTGATAAACAACTTAGCCAAGGTCTCCGACGATATCGCTTCTTTAATGGGAAGAAACAAAGCGCTTTTTGTCAATCGGTCAACTATAACCCAAATCGAATCGAATTGGGTTCTCACCGTTTTAGGTAATTTTGTAATGAAATCCATGGTAATGTGCTCCCATTTCCATTTCGGGATTTCTAACGGCTGTAATTTACCATACGGTTTTTGGTGTTCGGCTTTTACTTGCAAACAAGTGACGCATTGCTCAACATACTTCACAACATCACGCTTCATGCCCGGCCACCAATAATCTTTCTTCAAGTCAAGGTACATTTTCGTCGCGCCCGGATGAATGGAGTATTTTGACTTATGTGCTTCATCAAGTAGCACTCGTCGGTAATCACCCATCTTAGGCACCCACACCCTTCCTTGAAGGGACAACAACCCACGCGGACCCATAGTAATAAACTCCGATTGGCCCACGATTCGCTCCGTATGCTTGTTGTGAACATAAGCCTCTATTTGAATCTCACCAAGCTTTTCAAGAAAATCGTTGGTAATAATCAAACGTAACGACCCCACTTTTATCGCCGGATGTTGACTCTTTCGACTCAACGCATCCGCGACCACATTCGCCTTACCCGGATGATAAAGTATTTCACAATCGTAGTCTTTCACCACATCCATCCACCTACGTTGGCGATAATTCAAATCTCGTTGATTAAAGAGATGTTTCAAACTCCTATGATCCGAATAAATCGTACACTTGACACCATACAAGTAATGGCGCCAAATTTTTAACGCATGCACTACCGCTGCCAACTCAAGATCATGAGTCAGATACCTCGTTTCATGTTCCTTTAATTGTCGAGAGGCATAAGCGATGACCTTACCTCTTTGCATTAGAACACACCCGAGACCATTTAAGGAAGCATCACAATAAACCACCATGTCTTCAACACCTTCCTGCAACACTAACACCGGAGCTTCACACAACTTCTCTTTTAACAATTGAAAAGCAATTTCTTGCTCGTTCTCCCAATTGGACCTAGCATTCTTTCTTGTCAACTTCGTCAATGGAGAAGCAATCTTAGAAAAGTCTTGGATAAACCAACGATAATAACCGGCCAATCCGAGAAAACTTCGGATTTCCGTAGGCGTAGTCGGTCGTCCCCAACTCTTCACCGTTTCGATCTTCCCCGGATCTACTTGAATACCGTTTTCGTTCACGATATGACCAAGGAATTGAACTTCCCTTAGCCAAAATTCACATTTGGAGAACTTTGCATACAACTTCTCCCTTCGTAGCGTCTTCAATACTTCACGCAAATGATGTTCATGTTCGTTCATACTTTTCGAGTAGACTAGTATGTCGTCAATGAACACTATTACCGACTTGTCCAACATAGGTTGGCACACTCGGTTCATAAGATCCATGAATGCCGCCGGTGCATTCGTAAGACCAAAGGGCATAACTACAAACTCATAATGCCCGTAACGCGTTCGAAAAGCCGTTTTTTCTATGTCTTCCTCACGGACCCGCATTTGGTGATAGCCGGATCGTAGGTCGATCTTAGAGAAATACGTTGCACCTTGAAGTTGATCAAATAAATCGTCAATCCTAGGTAATGGATAACGATTCTTGATCGTCACTTTATTCAACTCACGGTAATCAATGCACATACGCATACTACCATCTTTCTTCTTCACAAATAACACCGGAGCGCCCCATGGCGAAGCACTCGGTCGAATAAAACCCTTCTCGAGCAACTCTTGGGTTTGATTTAACAACTCTTGCATTTCCGTTGGTGCTAAACGATAAGGAGTTTTAGCAATGGGAGTAGCTCCCGGAACCAACTCAATACGAAACTCAACTTGTCTTTCCGCCGGAACACCCGGTAATTCGTCCGGAAAGACGTCTTCGAATTCACTAACAACCGGAATTTCACGAATAGGTGGTGGCTCATTGGGAGTATCAACAACATGAGCAAGGAAAGCCATGCCACCGGTAACAACAAAACGACGTGCCCGTGCAAAAGTGCATATCGGCACCGGTCTCCTTCGCTTATCACCATGAATAATTAACTCTCCCCCACTTAGGGTCTTCACACGAATAAACTTATCATGGCATGCAATATCGGCTCTATAATGATCGAGCCAATCCATACCAATGACAATATCAAAGTCGCCCAAGGTCATTGGAATAAGATCAATTTTAAAGGTTTCAGCACCAAAAACAACATCACAATTTTCACACACATCAACCACTAGCACCGTCTTGCCGTCCGCTATTTTGACTTCTATCGGACGACTTAACTTAGCTAACGGTCTATTAAGTTTAGGTACAAATTTAGGAGACACAAACGACAAATTTGCACCGCTATCGAAAAGAATCCTTGCCGGATTAAAATTAACCATGTAAGTACCTGAGACAACTTCGCGCGATTGTTTGGCTTCATCATTGGTCATCAAATAGTTGCGACCCCTAGCCGTACCCGCCGTCTTCTCTAAACGCTTAACATTATCGTTGCGCAAATCGGGACACTCCGGCTTCTTATGCCCTTCTTTACTGCAATTAAAACAAGTGAGCTTGTTTCCGGGAGATGGTTTTGGACAATCACGAGCCATATGACCCGCTTGCCCACAATTATAGCATGTAAAAGTAAAACCACCGGAAGCGCCCTTCCTCACGCTATTGACACTTTCGGAACTTTTCTTGTTCTTTTTGTTTGAAAAGTTTGAATAGCTCGAACCTTCACTTTTTCTCTTGCCAAAAGTAAAACCACTCTTTCTTAAGATGAGCGACTCGAAACCTTTGGCCATGTCAAACAACTCATCAAAGCTTTTCACTACGTTCACACTAATCTTATCTTGATAGTTGTCGTTCAAGGTTCGATAGAAATCTTCCTTCAACATTTTATCATTCCCGACGTACTCAGGGCAAAATTGGGTCTTGGACAAAAACACGGATTTGAGAGTGTTCAAATCCATCGACCCTTGCCTCAAGGAACGTAACTCGTCCTTAAGCCTAGTAAGATCGGCCGAAGTTCGGTATTCCTTGAAAAATTCGGACTTGAATTCATCCCAAGTGAATTCCATGCATTGCTCTTCACCATAAACCTGGAGCTTTGCGTCCCACCACAACTTGGCATCGCCCCTCAACATACTACACCCGTACCTTGTCCTCTTATCGAGAGGACATTCACAAGTACGGAAGGCCCCCTCCATATCGGAGATCCAACGGGCGCTCTTAAGAGGATCTCTTTCACCATCAAAAGAGGGAGGTTGAGAGTCCTTGAAATTCTTATAGAAAAAGTCCCGTCTTCCCACATTATCTTCGCGAATAACGGCCTTAACTTGCTCCTTTACCACATTGACTAATTGCTCGTCAATCGTATCTAGGAACATCTTCTTAATGTCCTCGAGAAAAGCTTCATGATGCCTTTTCACAATGGCCTCAAACTTGGCCGTAAACTCGACTTCTTCACTAGTACCTCCGCCGTTGATATCATGCCCGTTTCTCATCTTCATTCTATAAGACGGAATAGATTAAACAACGAGACGAAAAGGATTTAACACATAAGTATATACATATACACCACACTACCCCATCTTGCTCAACAATCGTCGTACATCGCTTGTTTGACACGATTTGAACCCGTAACAATGGTAGCTAATCATTGTTACGCGAGCACGTCGCATTAACTTGCTAGTACAACGTCCATCTCGCTCGATGCTCGCTAAACATACATAACAAATAGCACATGATTAGTTTACATAAACCTATGCACAAACCAATCCCGATCCGACCCAAAGTCCTACAAGTCCCGCATAAACGCGCACACAAAAAGTCTAAGTCTAGGCGCCTATCTCAAGTCACCTAAATCCCTTAGACCATGCTCTGATACCACTTGTAACAACCCAAACCAACACCCGACAAAACCTTGTGAAAATACGAAATAAAAAAAAAATTTCTGTTGCAGACCATCGGCGCGCCGCGCCATATGGCCCGCGCGCCGCGCCATATCTGGCTGTCCCCGGGACTTTTTTAACCGCGAAAAGATTGACTAGTTCCCGGCACTTTTAGACAAAACGCTTTTTACCATACTACCAAATATGTAAAACTAACATGTTTCAAACATAAAATTAAAGTTTTACAAGCGGGGCCCACATCGGCCGTTTTACGAGTTTAATACAAATGTACGAGTTTCGACCACCAAAAGTTTAAGTTCCAAACTACACAATGAGCATGGCGTTTGGGATTAAACTACCCAACTATCGGTCAAACTCCAAGAGCTACTAAAGCCAAAAGCGTCCCCTAGCATCAAGCGGGATCTCTAGTCCAAAACGATGCCCTTACCCTTGTCCAAAACCGAACCTATAAAATGGTAAACAACGAGAGGGTAAGCAAAGCTTAGTGAATGCAATAATTATACGAATACATATATAATTATACCTACTTGCATACACTTACACAACCCCAAACATGCTAGCAAACAACATTAGCTTATCGTCGCAATATCAAGCTATAAATCTCCAATACCACAAGCTAGCATAACAACCGCATATAAATATAACTCGAATAATATAATATGCTTACAACACAAATAACCATGGTTAACCAATAGTACAAGGGAACGGCGCTCGCGAAAACGCCATCGGTGTTCACAACATCCGTTAGGGCACTTAACACCTCGGCACTTCACCCCGAGTGGCATCTTAACACCTCGATGCTTCACTCATTATTTTACGGAGTGGTGTCTTAACACCTCGACACTACACTCCTAGGTGGCATCTTAACACCTCGATGCTACACCCGAGTGGCATCTTAACACCTCGATGCTACACTCTTCACGTGAAACATGGTGTCTTAACACCTCGACACTACACCTTTCACGCTACAACAAATAGATACATTATATACATACGCATATAATTATTCCACTCACCTCGAAGTCTTCGTGTAAGATAACCGCACTTGCAACGTCAATGTAACGTACCTATTCCATTTTAGCACATAATCAATTCACAAATCAAGTCGGTCAAGCAACTCACTTAACAATCTAGAGTCTTTTGACCCTAAGTGCAATCCCGACCCATTTTGCACCTTTAACCCTAATAATGGGTTAACTTCACCAAAAACCCTAACTTTAGGCAATTAAGGTATTAACACACTTTTAACCACGAAGTTAACTCGTTTTCATACATGCAAGGCCACTTAGGTCATTAAAGACCCATTTGACCCATTTCAAGGTCAACACACCCATTTGGGTCATCCAAACCCAAATAACACCCATTCACATATCATTAAGGTGTTCTAGTACATAAACTAACCAATTTAGGTTCATAATCTAATTTAACACTTTGAAAACCCTAAT
Source organism: Rutidosis leptorrhynchoides (assembly GCF_046630445.1). Lineage (NCBI taxonomy): Eukaryota > Viridiplantae > Streptophyta > Magnoliopsida > Asterales > Asteraceae > Rutidosis > Rutidosis leptorrhynchoides. The sequence continues at coordinate 248,395,047 of NC_092343.1, forward strand.
TGGTCATCCTTGAGTCTTCATGAACCAAATTCACCCAAAACCCCCAAATTACTAGCAAGTGGGTTTTGTGTGCATCACTAACCCAAACCCTAACCCTTAATGCAATTAAAGTAAGAATCAAGGTTTTAGGACTTACCAACACAATCACTACGTAGCTAGCGACTAGATGAACGACTTTAGAACTCGCACTAAGACCCGATTCAACCTCCTTCAAGCTCTAATGAAGCTTTCTCACTCAAGGATGCACTCTCTCACTAGAAATTGAATTTGAGAGGATAAGGTTGTTGGAAGTGGAGTGAATGAAGCTCCAAAACTGATCCAAGGTATTAAATTCGGGCTCCAAAGTGAATTGACCAAAATGCCCTCCAATTGTCTAATTAAAAGGAAAAGAGGATTCTGTCACAGACAGATGGCGCGGCGCGCCACTAGGCCGCGCGGCGCGCAACCCTCCCAGTCCAGCTTCTTTTGCCTTTTAAAATATATACAACCAAACCCCGATCCAAGTACCGCACAATACACTTATATACACATATGTACACTACGAATACCCGGGTCTTACATGAATATTATGTGATATATTAATCTGTTAACGTGTTTGATATTATGTGATAGATGTCTACCTCTAGAACAAGTCCCATTGACTCACCTAATAATAGTGAAGAGTCAAATGTAAATTGGAATGATTCGTGGACTGATTCACAAGTTCCCGAAGAGGAACCGGAAGAAGAGTTGGAATCGGAAGAAGAATCAGAACCGGAAGAAGAGGAACCGGAGGAGGAAATAGAACCGGTGGGGGAAATAATAAAACGGTTAAGTAAAAGAAAATCCTCAACCAACCGACCAAGGTTAATTATGGTCAATGGTGTTGTAGTGACCCAAACTTTTCCATGTTTATATATATTAATTGAGATTGATATTTACATGATTAAATGTTTCCAACATATTAAGCAATCAAACTTGTTAAGACTTGATTAATTGAAATATGTTTCATATAGACAATTGACCACCCAAGCTGACCGGTGATTCACGAACGTTAAAACTTGTAAAAACTATATGATGACATATATATGGATATATATATAGTTAACATGATACTATGATAAGTAAACATATCATTAAGTATATTAATAATGAACTACATATGTAAAAACAAGACTACTAACTTAATGATTTTTAAACGAGACATATATGTAACGATTATCGTTGTAAAGACATTTAATGTATATATATCATATTAAGAGATATTCATACATGATAATATCATGATAATATAATAATTTAAAATCTCATTTGATATTATAAACATTGGGTTAACAACATTTAACAAGATCGTTAACCTAAAGGTTTCAAAACAACATTTACATGTAACGACTAACGATGACTTAACGACTCAGTTAAAATGTATATACATGTAGTGTTTTAATATGTATTTATACACTTTTGAAAGAATTCAATACACTTATTAAAATACTTCTACTTAACAAAAATGCTTACAATTACATCCTCATTCAGTTTCATCAACAATTCTACTCGTATGCACCCGTATTCGTACTCGTACAATACACAGCTTTTAGATGTATGTACTATTGGTATATACACTCCAATGATCAGCTCTTAGCAGCCCATGTGAGTCACCTAACACATGTGGGAACCATCATTTGGCAACTAGCATGAAATATTTCATAAAATTACAAAAATATGAGTAATCATTCATGACTTATTTACATGAAAACAAAATTACATATCCTTTATATCTAATCCATACACCAACGGCCAAAAACACCTACAAACACTTTCATTCTTCAATTTTCTTCATCTAATTGATCTCTCTCAAGTTCTATCTTCAAGTTCTAAGTGTTCTTCATAAATTCCAAAAGTTCTAGTTTCATAAAATCAAGAATACTTTCAAGTTTGCTAGCTCACTTCCAATCTTGTAAGGTGATCATCCAACCTCAAGAAATCTTTGTTTCTTACAGTAGGTTATCATTCTAATACAAGGTAATAATCATATTCAAACTTTGGTTCAATTTCTATAACTATAACAATCTTATTTCAAGTGATGATCTTACTTGAACTTGTTTTCGTGTCATGATTCTACTTCAAGAACTTCGAGCCATCCAAGGATCCATTGAAGCTAGATCCATTTTTCTCTTTTCCAGTAGGTTTATCCAAGGAACTTAAGGTAGTAATGATGTTCATAACATCATTCGATTCATACATATAAAGCTATCTTATTCGAAGGTTTAAACTTGTAATCACTAGAACATAGTTTAGTTAATTCTAAACTTGTTCGCAAACAAAAGTTAATCCTTCTAACTTGACTTTTAAAATCAACTAAACACATGTTCTATATCTATATGATATGCTAACTTAATGATTTAAAACCTGGAAACACGAAAAACACCGTAAAACCGGATTTACGCCGTCGTAGTAACACCGCGGGCTGTTTTGGGTTAGTTAATTAAAAACTATGATAAACTTTGATTTAAAAGTTGTTATTCTGAGAAAATGATTTTTATTATGAACATGAAACTATATCCAAAAATTATGGTTAAACTCAAAGTGGAAGTATGTTTTCTAAAATGGTCATCTAGACGTCGTTCTTTCGACTGAAATGACTACCTTTACAAAAACGACTTGTAACTTATTTTTCCGACTATAAACCTATGCTTTTTCTGTTTAGATTCATAAAATAGAGTTCAATATGAAACCATAGCAATTTGATTCACTCAAAACGGATTTAAAATGAAGAAGTTATGGGTAAAACAAGATTGGATAATTTTTCTCATTTTAGCTACGTGAAAATTGGTAACAAATCTATTCCAACCATAACTTAATCAACTTGTATTGTATATTATGTAATCTTTAGATACCATAGACACGTATACAATGTTTCGACCTATCATGTCGACACATCTATATATATTTCGGAACAACCATAGACACTCTATATGTGAATGTTGGAGTTAGCTATACAGGGTTGAGGTTGATTCCAAAATATATATAGTTTGAGTTGTGATCAATATTGAGATACGTATACACTGGGTCGTGGATTGATTCAAGATAATATTTATCGATTTATTTCTGTACATCTAACTGTGAACAACTAGTTGTAGGTTACTAACGAGGACAGCTGACTTAATAAACTTAAAACATCAAAATATATTAAAAGTGTTGTAAATATATTATGAACATACTTTGATATACATGTATATATTGTTATAGGTTCGTGAATCAACCAGTGGCCAAGTCTTACTTCCCGACGAAGTAAAAATCTGTGAAAGTGAGTTATAGTCCCACTTTTAAAATCTAATATTTTTGGGATGAGAATACATGCAGGTTTTATAAATGATTTACAAAATAGACACAAGTACGTGAAACTACATTCTATGGTTGAATTATCGAAATCGAATATGCCCCTTTTTATTAAGTCTGGTAATCTAAGAATTAGGGAACAGACACCCTAATTGACGCGAATCCTAAAGATAGATCTATTGGGCTTAACAAACCCCATCCAAAGTACCGGATGCTTTAGTACTTCGAAATTTATATCATATCCGAAGGGTGTCCCGGAATGATGGGGATATTCTTATATATGCATCTTGTTAATGTCGGTTACCAGGTGTTCACCATATGAATGATTTTTATCTCTATGTATGGGATGTGAATTGAAATATGAAATCTTGTGGTCTATTATTATGATTTGATATATATAGGTTAAACCTATAACTCACCAACATTTTTGTTGATGTTTTAAGCATGTTTATTCTCAGGTGATTATTAAGAGCTTCCGCTATCGCATACTTAAATAAGGACGAGATATGGAGTCCATGCTTGTATGATATTGTGTAAAAACTGCATTCAAGAAACTTATTTTGTTGTAACATATTTGTATTGTAAACCATTATGTAATGGTCGTGTGTAAACAGGATATTTTAGATTATCATTATTTGATAATCTACGTAAAGCTTTTTAAACCTTTATTGATGAAATAAAGGTTATGGTTTGTTTTAAAATGAATGCAGTCTTTGAAAAACGTCTCATATAGAGGTCAAAACCTCGCAACGAAATCAATTAATATGGAACGTTTTTAATCAATAAGAACGGGACATTTCAGGTGTTTCCGCCAAGGAAGCAAAATATTGGGAGGATTACCAATTCTCCGATGAATGGGATTCCGACGAGAATTCCGATGATGTTATAGAAATTACCCCAACTAAATTTAAAAAGGCAAAAGAAAATAATAAGGGAAAGGGCATAAAAATAGAGAAATCTAATTCCAACCCCGATGAACTTTATATGTATCGTCAACCCCCGAAGTCCTTAAGTTGTAACAATGACCCAGGAACCTCTAAACCACCAGGTTTTTCTAAACCGTTGTGGAAAATAACAGCTAGTATTAGGGGAACATCATATATCCCTAGAAACTTGGCAAAACGAACCAAAACCGAAGAAGAAGAAACAAGCGAGTCGGAATAAGATAGTTGTATTCGTGTGGTGTAATATATGTTATAGTGTGCTTATGCTTTATGATATATGTAAAAATTGCTTGTATTAATAAGTATTTTTTTTATGAATCTAACTCTTGTCTATTTTACAGTATAAAAACACAAAATGGATAGACAACCCAATATTTTAAGAGACCTACCCGGAGACATGATTGATGAAATCTTGTCTAGAGTAGGTCAGAATTCTTCGACACAACTATTTAAGGCGAGATCAGTTTGTAAGACATTCGAAGAACGTTCCAAGAATGCCTTGGTTTATAAAAGGCTTTCGTTCAAAAGATGGGGGATATCACATTGGGAAATCCATAAGTTACGATGTGTTTACTTTGACGCATATATTGCGGGGAACCCAAATGCTATTTTACGCAATGGGTTAAGAAATTATTTTGACTCAATATATCCGAATATTGGACTTCGTGATTTAGAAAAAGCGGCTAACATGCAACATAAAGAAGCATGTTATGCTTACGGATTAGTAATGTTCGCTTCTCACCAAAGTGAGAACAAGAACATCGGGCTACAACTATTAAACAAAACGTTCCCACAAGTGACGGAGTCGGTAATTGGGGTAAGAAATGAGGTTTTTAGATTGTTACGGGACTGTTGGACATTACGTAACCCCCGTCCCTTTGACGACATTACAACACGCTGTCTTATCAACGGCCATAACGGTTATGTTCCACAAGACCAAGGATGGGAAGTAGTCCTAGTAAAACCAGAATGCATGACTTGTTTCTGGACGTATGAATTACGTGTCTTTATTGCCTTAGCTGAACGACTTGTGTACTAGCTAGAATTATTTTCACAACTATCTTGTATCAAAGTTATTGTGTGCTATATTTCATGCTTTATGTAAAATAAGCGGTATTGTAAGTTTGTAAAATATTGTATAAAAGTTTGAACGCGAAATATTATTATAATCAGTTTTTCATATAGAATTGTAGTAGTTGAATTGTATATTAGCTACTAAGTATGAACTTAACGGGTAGGTACTACCCGAATTTAAACTTATAAAACGCTAATATGAAGAAAAAGCTTTTATAAATGAGTTCATATTATGCTACGAAATACTATTAACTACTCTTAATATTCTGTATGATTAACTTGTTCCATTTGATAATTTTGAAGGAAATGGCACCGACTACTCGACACACCGTGAATATGAATGAAGAGGAATTCCGTACTTTTCTAGCTTCAAACATAGCCGCAGTACAGGCTGCGCTACATACCAACAATAACCTTGGATCTAGCAGTACAGGAAATCGTGTAGGATGCACCTACAAAGAATTCACTGCCTGCAAACCTTTGGAATTTGATGGAATCGAAGGACCGATCGGATTGAAACGGTGGACCGAGAAGGTCGAATCGGTGTTTGCCATAAGTAAGTGTACTGAAGAGGACAAAGTGAAGTACGCTACGCATACCTTCACAGGTTCTGCGTTAACATGGTGGAATACCTATCTAGAGCAAGTGGGACAAGACGATGCGTACGCACTACCGTGGTCAGCATTCAAGCACTTGATGAACGAGAAGTACCGTCCCAGAACCGAGGTCAATAAGCTCAAGACAGAACTTAGAGGGTTACGAACCCAAGGATTTGATATTACCACGTACGAAAAACGATTCACAGAATTGTGCCTATTGTGTCCGGGAGCATTCGAAGATGAGGAAGAGAAGATCGACGCGTTTGTGAAAGGATTACCGGAAAGAATCCAAGAAGATATAAGTTCACACGAGCCCGCCTCCATACAACAGGCATGTAGAATGGCTCACAAACTAGTGAACCAGATTGAAGAAAGAATTAAAGAACAGACTGCTGAAGAGACCAATGTGAAGCAAGTCAAAAGAAAGTGGGAGGAAAACGGTGATAAGAATCACCAATACAACAACAACAGTAATTACAACAATAATCGCAACAATTATCCCAACAATCGCAACATCAATCGCAACTACAACAAACGGCCCAACAACAACAACAACAATAACAACAGCAACTACAATAATCATCCCAACAACAATAATAACCGCAACAACAACAACAATCAGAAGCAGCTATGCCAAAGGTGTGAAAAGTATCACTCGGGGTTCTGCACCAAATTTTGCAACAAGTGTAAAAGAAATGGTCATAGCGCGGCGAATTGTGAGGTCTACGGACCAGGGGTTAATAGAACGAAAGGAACAAATGGTGTCGGAACGAGTAATGGCGGAGCAAGTAGTGTCGGAGCAAGTTATGCCAATGTAGTTTGTTATAAATGTGGAAAACTGGGCCACATTATTAGAAATTGCCCAAACCAGGAGAACATGAATGGACAAGGCCGCGGAAGAGTTTTCAATATTAATGCGGCAGAGGCACAGGAAGACCCGGAGCTTGTTACGGGTACGTTTCTTATTGACAATAAATCTGCTTACGTTTTATTTGATTCGGGTGCGGATAGAAGCTATATGAGTAGAGATTTTTGTGCTAAGTTAAGTTGTCCATTGACGCCTTTGGATAGTAAATTTTTACTCGAATTAGCAAATGGTAAATTAATTTCAGCAGATAATATATGTCGGAATCGAGAAATTAAACTGGTTAGCGAAACATTTAAGATTGATTTGATACCAGTAGAGTTAGGGAGTTTTGATGTGATAATCGGTATGGACTGGTTGAAAGAAGTGAAAGCAGAGATCGTTTGTTACAAAAATGCAATTCGCATTATACGAGAAAAAGGAAAACCCTTAATGGTGTACGGAGAAAAGGGCAACACGAAGCTACATCTTATTAGTAATTTGAAGGCACAAAAACTAATAAGAAAAGGTTGCTATGCTATTCTAGCACACCTCGAGAAAGTACAAACTGAAGAAAAGAGCATCAATGATGTTCCCATTGCAAAAGAATTTCCCGATGTATTTCCGAAAGAATTACCGGGATTACCCCCACATCGATCCGTTGAATTTCAAATAGATCTTGTACCAGGAGCTGCACCAATAGCTCGTGCTCCTTACAGACTCGCACCCAGCGAGATGAAAGAACTGCAAAGCCAATTACAAGAACTTTTAGAGCGTGGTTTCATTCGACCAAGCACATCACCGTGGGGAGCTCCTGTTTTGTTTGTCAAGAAGAAAGATGGTACTTTCAGGTTGTGTATCGACTACCGAGAGTTGAACAAACTTACCATCAAGAACCGCTACCCACTACCGAGAATCGACGACTTATTTGATCAACTACAAGGCTCGTCTGTTTATTCAAAGATTGACTTACGTTCCGGGTATCATCAAATGCGGGTGAAAGAAGATGATATTCCAAAGACTGCTTTCAGAACACGTTACGGTCATTACGAGTTTATGGTCATGCCGTTTGGTTTAACTAATGCACCAGCTGTGTTCATGGACCTTATGAACCGAGTGTGTGGACCATACCTTGACAAGTTTGTCATTGTTTTCATTGATGACATACTTATTTACTCAAAGAATGACCAAGAACACGGTGAACATTTGAGAAAGGTGTTAGAAGTATTGAGGAAGGAAGAATTGTACGCTAAGTTTTTAAAGTGTGCATTTTGGTTGGAAGAAGTTCAATTCCTCGGTCACATAGTGAACAAAGAAGGTATTAAGGTGGATCCGGCAAAGATAGAAACTGTTGAAAAGTGGGAAACCCCGAAAACTCCGAAACACATACGCCAATTTTTAGGACTAGATGGTTACTACAAAAGGTTCATCCAAGACTTTTCCAGAATAGCAAAACCCTTGACTGCATTAACGCATAAAGGGAAGAAATTTGAATGGAAGGATGAACAAGAGAAAGCATTTCAGTTATTGAAGAAAAAGCTAACTACGGCACCTATATTGTCATTGCCTGAAGGGAATGATGATTTTGTGATTTATTGTGACACCTCAAAGCAAGGTCTCGGTTGTGTATTAATGCAACGAACGAAGGTGATTGCTTATGCGTCTAGACAATTGAAGATTCACGAGCAAAATTATACGACGCATGATTTAGAATTAGGCGCGGTTGTTTTTGCATTAAAGACTTAGAGGCACTACTTATATGGGGTCAAAAGTATTATCTATACTGACCACAAAAGTCTTCAACACATATTTAATCAGAAACAACTGAATATGAGGCAGCGTAGGTGGATTGAATTGTTGAATGATTACGACTTTGAGATTCGTTACCACCCGAGAAAGGCAAATGTGGTAGCCGATGCCTTGAGCAGGAAGGACAGAGAACCCATTCGAGTAAAATCTATGAATATATAGGAGGCGCAACAAGGAGTTTTAAAAGAAGGAAATTTAAAGGATGAAATACCCAAAGGATCGGAGAAGCATCTTAATATTCGGGAAGACGGAACCCGGTATAGGGCTGAAAGGATTTGGGTACCAAAATTTGGAGATATGAGAGAAATGGTACTTAGAGAAGCTCATAAAACCAGATACTCAATACATCCTGGAACGGGGAAGATGTACAAGGATCTCAAGAAATATTTTTGGTGGCCGGGTATGAAAGTCGATGTTGCTAAATACGTAGGAGAATGTTTGACGTGTTCTAAGGTCAAAGCTGAGCATCAGAAACCATCAGGTCTACTTCAACAACCCGAAATCCAGGAATGGAAATGGGAAAACATTACCATGGATTTCATCACTAAATTGCCAAGGACTGCAAGTGGTTTTGATACTATTTGGGTAATAGTTGATCGTCTCACCAAATCAGCACACTTCCTGCCAATAAGAGAAGATGACAAGATGGAGAAGTTAGCACGACTGTATTTGAAGGAAGTCGTCTCCAGACATGGAATACCAATCTCTATTATCTCTGATAGGGATGGTAGATTTATTTCAAGATTCTGGCAGACATTACAGCAAGCATTAGGAACTCGTCTAGACATGAGTACTGCCTATCATCCACAAACTGATGGGCAGAGCGAAAGGACGATACAAACACTTGAAGACATGCTACGAGCATGTGTTATTGATTTCGGAAACAGTTGGGATCGACATCTACCGTTAGCAGAATTTTCCTACAACAACAGTTACCATTCAAGCATTGAGATGGCGCCGTTTGAAGCACTTTATGGTAGAAAGTGCAGGTCTCCGATTTGTTGGAGTGAAGTGGGGGATAGACAGATTACGGGTCCGGAGATTATACAAGAAACTACCGAGAAGATCATCCAAATTCAACAACGGTTGAAAACCGCCCAAAGTCGACAAAAGAGCTACGCTGACATTAAAAGAAAAGATATAGAATTTGAAATTGGAGAGATGGTCATGCTTAAAGTTGCACCTTGGAAAGGCATTGTTCGATTTGGTAAACGAGGGAAATTAAATCCAAGGTATATTGGACCATTCAAGATTATTGATCGTGTCGGACCAGTAGCTTACCGACTTGAGTTACCTCAACAACTCGCGGCTGTACATAACACTTTCCACGTCTCGAATTTGAAGAAATGTTTTGCTAAAGAAGATCTCACTATTCCGTTAGATGAAATCCAAATCAACGAAAAACTTCAATTCATCGAAGAACCCGTCGAAATAATGGATCGTGAGGTTAAAAGACTTAAGCAAAACATGATACCAATTGTTAAGGTTCGATGGAATGCTCGTAGAGGACCCGAGTTCACCTGGGAGCGTGAAGATCAGATGAAGAAGAAATACCCGCATCTATTTCTAGAAGATTCGTCAACACCTTCAACTGTTTAAAATTTCGGGACGAAATTTATTTAACGGGTAGGTACTGTAGTGACCCGAACTTTTCCATGTTTATATATATTAATTGAGATTGATATTTACATGATTAAATATTTCCAACATGTTAAGCAATCAAACTTGTTAAGACTTGATTAATTGAAATATGTTTCATATAGACAATTGACCACCCAAGTTGACCGGTGATTCACGAACGTTAAAACTTGTAAAAACTATATGATGACATATATATGGATATATATAGTTAACATGATACTATGATAAGTAAACATATCATTAAGTATATTAACAATGAACTACATATGTAAAAACAAGACTACTAACTTAATGATTTTTAAACGAGACATATATGTAACGATTATCGTTGTAAAGACATTTAATGTATATATATCATATTAAGAGATATTCATACATGATAATATCATGATAATATAATAATTTAAAATCTCATTTGATATTATAAACATTGGGTTAACAACATTTAACAAGATCGTTAACCTAAAGGTTTCAAAACAACACTTACATTTAACGACTAACGATGACTTAACGACTCAGTTAAAATGTATATACATGTAGTGTTTTAATATGTATTTATACACTTTTGAAAGACTTCAATACACTTATCAAAATACTTCTACTTAACAAAAATGCTTACAATTACATTTGAAAGACTTTAATATGTATGCACCCGTATTCGTACTCGTACAATACACAGCTTTTAGATGTATGTACTATTGGTATATACACTCCAATGATCAGCTCTTAGCAGCCCATGTGAGTCACCTTACACATGTGGGAACCATCATTTGGCAACTAGCATGAAATATCTCATAAAATTACAAAAATATGAGTAATCATTCATGACTTATTTACATGAAAACAAAATTACATATCCTTTATATCTAATCCATACACCAACGACCAAAAACACCTAAAAACACTTTCATTCTTCAATTTTCTTCATCTAATTGATCTCTCTCAAGTTCTATCTTCAAGTTCTAAGTGTTCTTCATATATTCTACAAGTTCTAGTTACATAAAATCAAGAATACTTTCAAGTTTGCTAGCTCACTTCCAATCTTGTAAGGTGATCATCCAACCTCAAGAAATCTTTGTTTCTTACAGTAGGTTATCATTCTAATACAAGGTAATAATCATATTCAAACTTTGGTTCAATTTCTATAACTATAACAATCTTATTTCAAGTGATGATCTTACTTGAACTTGTTTTCGTGTCATGATTCTGCTTCAAGAACTTCGAGCCATCCAAGGATCCATTGAAGCTAGATCCATTTTTCACTTTTCCAGTAGGTTTATCCAAGGAACTTAAGGTAGTAATGATGTTCATAACATCATTCAATTCATACATATAAAGCTATCTTATTCGAAGGTTTAAACTTGTAATCACTAGAACATAGTTTAGTTAATTCTAAACTTGTTCGCAAACAAAAGTTAATCCTTCTAACTTGACTTTTAAAATCAACTAAACACATGTTCTATATCTATATGATATGCTAACTTAATGATTTAAAACCTGGAGACACGAAAAACACCATAAAACCGGATTTACGCCGTCGTAGTAACACCGCGGGCTGTTTTGGGTTAGTTAATTAAAAACTATGATAAACTTTGATTTAAAAGTTGTTATTCTGAGAAAATGATTTTTATTATGAACATGAAACTATATCCAAAAATTATGGTTAAACTCAAAGTGGAAGTATGTTTTCTAAAATGGTCATCTAGACGTCGTTCTTTCGACTGAAATGACTACCTTTACAAAAATGACTTGTAACTTATTTTTCCGACTATAAACCTATACTTTTTATGTTTAGATTCATAAAATAGAGTTCAATATAAAACCATAGCAATTTGATTCACTCAAAACGGATTTAAAATGAAGAAGTTATGGGTAAAACAAGATTGGATAATTTTTCTCATTTTAGCTACGTGAAAATTTGTAACAAATCTATTCCAACCATAACTTAATCAACTTGTATTGTATATTATGTAATCTTGAGATACCATAGACACGTATACAATATTTCGACCTATCATGTCGACACATCTATATATATTTCGGAACAACCATAGACACTCTATATGTGAATGTTGGAGTTAGCTATACAGGGTTGAGGTTGATTCCAAAATATATATAGTTTGAGTTGTGATCAATACTGAGATACGTATACACTGGGTCGTGGATTGATTCAAGATAATATTTATCGATTTATTTCTGTACATCTAACTGTGGACAACTAGTTGTAGGTTACTAACGAGGACAGCTGACTTAATAAACTTAAAACATCAAAATATATTAAAAGTGTTGTAAATATATTTTGAACATACTTTGATATATATGTATATATTGTTATAGGTTCGTGAATCAACCAGTGGCCAAGTCTTACTTCCCGACGAAGTAAAAATCTGTGAAAGTGAGTTATAGTCCCACTTTTAAAATCTAATATTTTTGGGATGAGAATACATGCAGGTTTTATAAATGATTTACAAAATAGACACAAGTACGTGAAACTACATTCTATGGTTGAATTATCGAAATCGAATATGCCCCTTGTTATTAAGTCTGGTAATCTAAGAATTAGGGAACAGACACCCTAATTGACGCGAATCCTAAAGATAGATCTATTGGGCCTAACAAACCCCATCCAAAGTACCGGATGCTTTAGTACTTCGAAATTTATATCATATCCGAAGGGTGTCCCGGAATGATGGGGATATTCTTAAATATGCATCTTGTTAATGTCGGTTACCAGGTGTTCACCATATGAATGATTTTTATCTCTATGTATGGGGTGTGTATTGAAATATGAAATCTTGTGGTCTATTATTATGATTTGATATATATATAGGTTAAACCTATAACTCACCAACATTTTTGTTGACGTTTTAAGCATGTTTATTCTCAGGTGATTATTAAGAGCTTCCGTTGTCGCATACTTAAATAAGGACGAGATTTGGAGTCCATGCTTGTATGATATTGTGTAAAAACTGCATTCAAGAAACTTATTTTGTTGTAACATATTTGTATTGTAAACCATTATGTAATGGTCGTGTGTAAACAGGATATTTTAGATTATCATTATTTGAAAATCTACGTAAAGCTTTTTAAACCTTTATTGATGAAATAAAGGTTATGGTTTGTTTTAAAATGAATGCAGTATTTGAAAAACGTCTCATATAGAGGTCAAAACCTCGCAACGAAATCAATTAATATGGAACGTTTTTAATCAATAAGAACGGGACATTTCAATCATCATCATCATTCATCATCATAAAAGCTAGGTAAGTTCGACAAGAATAGAGATCGAAACAATAGGCTAACTTCAGTCAGCTTCTGCGACCTCTACGTAAATCAAAAAGATGCATAGTCAGTGGCTATTGCTCCGTATGTGAGTCCCCTAACCGCTGACCAATTTTCAGAACCTAACTCGTCTTCGTTTGACCGTGGCGACGGTTTAAGTGCGAGTAGGTCAGAAATTTCAGCACAACGTTAATAGGGTGTAGTGACTCTCGGAGGGCCATAAATCCTAAATCGTAACTCGGATTAAGACGAGGCCTAAACGGAAAATCATATAATCGAACCAAAATAACTGAAAATCAACTTTCCAGTAGCCCAGGTGGTCTGATCAGATACGAAAATCAGTGGACAAGTGCTCCGGTGAGGTTCTTGGTGCTTGATGCTCATCACGGTTCTCATCCTTGATGCTTGTAGCTTCAAGTGTACAACTCGTTGATGGTTTAGCTTCACTTTTGACCAAGATTCTACCATCAATACACAATATTTTAAGACCAAGTGGTAACACAACTCATTTAAGAGTCTTAGATGGATGAAGAACCAAGGTTACATCATATCCTTAGTCTTAACACAATTACAAGTCCTATTTACAAACAAAGTTACAAACTTTACATCAATCAAACAAGTATGAACATGATCCAAGTCAAAAGAGGTGATGGAACCCTAAGCTAGAGAGCTTGGATCCCTTTCACACCATTTATAAGGTCACAAAGCTAGAAAGCTTGAACCTTTAGTGTTCTTGAAGATCTTGAAGCATAAAACTTGGATCTTTAAGATATATGAAGATAACAAACAAAAGTTTGAATCTTTATAACAAAATAACAAGATTAAAGTAAAAGAAAGATGAATCTACAAAGTTGGTGAAGATTCAAAGCTAGAAAGCTTGAATCTTCCATGTTCTTGAAAGATTCATGCTTGAATCAACAAGATATAAGCAAGATCAAAGCTAAAAGGAACTTTGATCTCCATAATATGATGATGATGGCCACGAAAATGAAAGGAAAAGAAGAAGAAAAAGAAGACTTACAAGCAATACTGGAAAGGGAAGAAAGAAAGAACAAGTGTGTGTGAAAACCAAATGAGCAAGTGATTTGAATGAGAGGTAAATGGTTAGTATTTATAAGCAAGGAATTTGACAAGGATTGATGACATGGACAAGGGCTTGTATTTATAAGCAAGGAATTTGACAAGGATTGATGACATGGACAAGGGCTAATTAATTGGGTCACTAGCTAGAGTAGGGTGGGCTTGAGCCCAACAAGGTAGAAAGTCCAACAAGACTAACTATTGTGCATAATTAAATTACTACGCGTAATTAAGCATCCAAAAACCCAGGTAATTATTATTATAAAATAATAATTAATATTTCGCAGTCATAATATTCCGATTATGACAAAAGTTAAACGTGCGCGCAAGTTCGCGGTTTATTCGAAACGTCAAATAACACTAACGGTTATAAAGGCTTCCAATGATCAAGTTATGTATCCTACGTACTCTAAGGCACGTTTTAACATATAAATGGAAGTAAACCACGTAAATCAAGTTTCCAGAGTATAAAGTAACACAGTACGCACAAATACGCAGTTTCGCAAAAACACAAGGCACAAAAGCAAGTCGAAAAAGCCGGGTCTTTACAATATAGGTGCCGTAGTTAGCTTTTTCTTCAATAACTGAAACGCTTTCTCTTGTTCATCATTCCATTCAAATTTCTTCCATTTATGCGTTAATGCAGTCAAGGGTTTTGCTATTCTGGAAAAGTCTTGGATGAACCTTCTGTAGTAACCAGCTAGTCCTAAAAACTGGCGTATGTGTTTCGGAGTTTTCGGGGTTTCCCACTTTTCAACAGTTTCTATCTTTGCCGGATCCACCTTAATACCTTCTTTGTTCACTATGTGACCGAGGAATTGAACTTCTTCCAACCAAAATGCACACTTTGAAAACTTAGCGTACAATTCTTCCTTCCTCAATACTTCTAACACCTTTCTCAAATGTTCACCGTGTTCTTGGTCATTCTTTGAGTAAATAAGTATGTCATCAATGAAAACAATGACAAACTTATCAAGGTATGGTCCACACACTCAGTTCATAAGGTCCATGAACACAGCTGGTGCATTAGTTAAACCAAACGGCATGACCATAAACTCGTAATGACCGTAACGTGTTCTGAAAGCAGTCTTTGGAATATCATCTTCTTTCACCCGCATTTGATGATACCCGGAATGTAAGTCAATCTTTGAATAAACAGACGAGCCTTGTAGTTGATCAAATAAGTCGTTGATTCTCGGTAGTGGGTAGCGGTTCTTGATGGTAAGTTTGTTCAACTCTCGGTAGTCGATACATAACCTGAATGTACCATCTTTCTTCTTGACAAACAAAACAGGAGCTCCCCACGGTGATGTGCTTGGTCGAATGAAACCACGCTCTAAAAGTTCTTGTAATTGGCTTTGCAGTTCTTTCATCTCGCTGGGTGCGAGTCTGTAAGGAGCACGAGCTATTGGTGCAGCTCCTGGTACAAGATCTATTTGAAATTCAACGGATCGCTGTGGGGGTAATCCCGGTAATTCTTTCGGAAATACATCGGGAAATTCTTTTACGACGGGAACATCATTGATGCTCTTTTCTTCAGTTTGTACTTTCTCGACGTGTGCTAGAACAGCATAGCAACCTTTTCATATTAGTTTTTGTGCCTTCAAATTACTAATAAGATGTAGCTTCGTGTTGCCCTTTTCTCCGTACACCATTAAGGGTTTTCCTTTTTCTCGTATAATGCGAATTGCATTTTTGTAACAAACGATCTCTGCTTTCACTTCTTTCAACCAGTCCATACCGATTATCACATCAAAACTCCCTAACTCTACTGGCATCAAATCAATCTTAAATGTTTCGCTAACCAGTTTAATTTCTCAATTCCGACATATATTATCTGCTGAAATTAATTTACCATTTGCTAATTCGAGTAAAAATTTACTATCTAAAGGCGTCAATGGACAACTTAATTTAGCACAAAAATCTCTACTCATATAGCTTCTATCCGTACCCGAATCAAATAAAACGTAAGCAGATTTATTGTCAATAAGAAACGTACCCGTAACAAGCTCCGGGTC
The DNA here is from genome assembly GCF_046630445.1 of Rutidosis leptorrhynchoides. Taxonomy (NCBI): domain Eukaryota; kingdom Viridiplantae; phylum Streptophyta; class Magnoliopsida; order Asterales; family Asteraceae; genus Rutidosis; species Rutidosis leptorrhynchoides. Next base: position 248,411,653 of record NC_092343.1, read on the forward strand.
TTCCTGTGCCTCTGCCGTATTAATATTGAAAACTCTTCCGCGGCCTTGTCCATTCGTGTTCTCCTGGTTCGGGCAATTTCTAATATTGTGGCCCGGTTTTCCACATTTATAACAAACTACATTGGCATAACTTGCTCCGACACTACTTGCTCCGCCATTACTCGTTCCGACACCATTTGTTCCTTTTGTTCTATTAACCCCTGGTCCGTAGACCTCACACTTTGCCGCGCTATGACCATTTCTTTTACACTTGTTGCAAAATTTGGTGCAGAACCCCGAGTGATACTTTTCACACCTTTGGCATAGCTGCTTCTGATTGTTGTTGTTGTTGCGGTTATTATTGTTGTTGGGATGATTGTTGTAGTTGCTGTTGTTGTTGTTGTTGTTGTTGTTGGGCCGTTTGTTGTAGTTACGATTGATGTTGCGATTGTTGGGATAATTGTTGCGATTATTGTTGTAATTGCTGTTGTTGTTGTATTGGTGATTCTTATCACCGTTTTCCTCCCACTTTCTTTTGACTTGCTTCACATTGGCCTCTTCAGCAGTCTGTTCTTTAATTCTTTCTTCAATCTGGTTCACTAGTTTGTGAGCCATTCTACATGCCTGTTGTATGGAGGCGGGCTCGTGTGAACTTATATCTTCTTGGATTCTTTCCGGTAATCCTTTCACAAACGCGTCGATCTTCTCTTCCTCATCTTCGAATGCTCCCGGACACAATAGGCACAATTCTGTGAATCGTCTTTCGTACGTGGTAATATCAAATCCTTGGGTTCGTAACCCTCTAAGTTCTGTCTTGAGCTTATTGACCTCGGTTCTGGGACGGTACTTCTCGTTCATCAAGTGCTTGAATGCTGACAACGGTAGTGCGTACGCATCATCTTGTCCCACTTGCTCTAGATAGGTATTCCACCATGTTAACGCAGAACCTGTGAAGGTATGCATAGCGTACTTCACTTTGTCCTCTTCAGTACACTTACTTATGGCAAACACCGATTCGACCTTCTCGGTCCACTGTCTCAATCCGATCGGTCCTTCGGTTCCATCAAATTCCAAAGGTTTGCAGGCAGTGAATTCTTTGTAGGTGCATCCTACACGATTTCCTGTACTGCTAGATCCAAGGTTATTGTTGGTATGTAGCGCAGCCTGTACTGCGGCTATGTTTGAAGCTAGAAAAATACGGAATTCCTCTTCATTCATATTCACGGTGTGTCGAGTAGTCGGTGCCATTTCCTTCAAAATAGTCAAATGGAACAAGTTAATCATACAGAATATTAAGAGTAGTTAATAGTATTTCGTAGCATAATATGAACTCATTTATAAAAGCTTTTTCTTCATATTAGCATTTTATAAGTTTAAATTCAGGTAGTACCTACCCGTTAAGTTCATACTTAGTAGCTAATATACAATTCAACTACTACAATTCTATATGAAAAACTGATTATAATAATATTTCGCGTTCAAACTTTTACACAATATTTTACAAACTTACAATACCGCTTATTTTACATATAGCATGAAATATAGCACACAATAAATTTGATACAAGATGGTTGTGAAGATAATTCTAGCTAGTACACAAGTCGTTCAGCAAAGGCAATAAAGACACGTAATTCATACGTCCAGAAACAAGTCATGCATTCTGGTTTTACTAGGATTACTTCCCATCCTTGGTCTTGTGGAACATAACCGTTATGGCCGTTGATAAGACAGCGTGTTGTAACGTCGTCAAAGGGACGAGGGTTACGTAATGTCCAACAGTCCAGTAACAATCTAAAAACCTCATTTCTTACCCCAATTACCGACTCCGTCACTTGTGGGAACGTTTTGTTTAATAGTTGTAGGCCGATGTTCTTGTTCTCACTTTGGTGAGAAGCGAACATTACTAATCCGTAAGCATAACATGCTTCTTTATGTTGCATGTTAGCCGCTTTTTCTAAATCACGAAGTCCAATATTCGGATATATTGAGTCAAAATAATTTCTTAACCCATTGCGTAAAATAGCATTTGGGTTCCCCGCAATATATGCGTCAAAGTAAACACATCGTAACTTATGGATTTCGCAATGTGATATCCCCCATCTTTCGAACGAAAGCCTTTTATAAACCAAGGCATTCTTGGAACGTTCTTCGAATGTCTTACAAACTGATCTCGCCTTAAATAGTTGTGCCGAAGAATTCTGACCGACTCTAGACAAGATTTCATCAATCATGTCTCCGGGTAGGTCTCTTAAGATATTGGGTTGTCTATCCATTTTGTGTTTTTATACTGTAAAATAGACAAGGGTTAGATTCATAAAAAAATACTTATTAATACAAGCAATTTTTACATATATCATAAAGCATAAGCACACTATATTACATATATTACACCACACGAATACAACTATCTTATTCCGACTTGCTTGTTTTTTCTTCTTCGGTTTTGGTTCGTTTTGCTAAGTTTCTAGGGATATATGATGTTCCCCTAATACGAGCCGTCGTTATCCACATTGGTTTAGAAAAACCTGGTGGTTTAGAGGTTCCCGGGTCATTATTACAACTTAAGGACTTCGGGGGTTGACGATACATATAAAGTTCATCGGGGCTGGAATTAGATTTCTCTATTTTTATGCCCTTACCCTTATTATTTTCTTTTGCCTTTTTAAATTCAGTTGGGGTAATTTCTATAACATCATCGGAATTCTCGTCGGAATCCGATTCATCGGAGAATTGGTAATCCTCCCAATATTTTGCTTCCTTGGCGGAAACACCATTGACCATAATTAACCTTGGTCAGTTGGTTGAGGATTTTCTTTTACTTAACCGTTTTATTATTTCCCCCACCGGTTCTATTTCTTCATCCGGTTCCGATTCTTCTTCCGGTTCCGACTCTTCTTCCGGTTCCTCTTCGAGAACTTGTGAATCAGTCCACGAATCATTCCAATTTACATTTGACTCTTCATTATTATTAGGTGAGTCAATGGGACTTGTTCTAGAGGTAGACATCTATCACATAATATCAAACGCGTTAAGAGATTAATATATCACATAATATTCACATGTTAAAAATATATAGTTTCCAACAAAATTTGTTAAGCAATCATTTTTCAAGTAAACACGGTCGAAGTCCAGACTCACTAATGCATCCTAACAAACTCGATAAGACACACTAATGCAAAATTCTGGTTCTCTAAGACCAACGCTCGGATACCAACTAAAATGTCCCGTTCTTATTGATTAAAAACGTTCCATATTAATTGATTTCGTTGCGAGGTTTTGACCTCTATATGAGACCTTTTTCAAAGACTGCATTCATTTTTAAAACAAACCATAACCTTTATTTCATAAATAAAGGTTTAAAAAGCTTTACGTAGATTATCAAATAATGATAATCTAAAATATCCTGTTTACACACGACCATTACATAATGGTTTACAATACAAATATGTTACATCGAAATTAGTTTCTTGAATGCAGTTTTTACACAATATCATACAAACATGGACTCCAACTCTTGTCCTTATTTTAGTATGCAACAGCGGAAGCTCTTAGTATTCACCTGAGAATAAACATGCTTTAAATGTCAACAAAAATGTTGGTGAGTTATAGGTTTAACCTATATATATCAAATCGTAACAATAGACCACAAGATTTCATATTTCAATACACATCCCATACATAGAGATAAAAATCATTCATATGGTGAACACCTGGTAACCGACATTAACAAGATGCATATATATAAGAATATCCCCATCATTCCGGGACACCCTTCGGATATGATATAAATTTCGAAGTACTAAAGCATCCGGTACTTTGGATGGGGTTTGTTAGGCCCAATAGATCTATCTTTAGAGTTCGCGTCAATTAGGGTGTCTGTTCCCTAATTCTTAGATTACCAGACTTAATAAAAAGGGGCATATTCGATTTCGATAATTCAACCATAGAATATAGTTTCACGTACTTGTGTCTATTTTGTAAATCATTTATAAAACCTGCATGTATTCTCATCCCAAAAATATTAGATTTTAAAAGTGGGACTATAACTCACTTTAACAGATTTTTACTTCGTCGGGAAGTAAGACTTGGCCACTGGTTGATTCACGAACCTATAACAATATATACATATATATCAAAGTTTATTAAGTCAGCTGTCCTCGTTAGTAACCTACAACTAGTTGTCCACAGTTAGATGTACAGAAATAAATCGATAAATATTATCTTGAATCAATCCACGACCCAGTGTATACGTATCTCAGTATTGATCACAACTCAAACTATATATATTTTGGAATCAACCTCAACCCTGTATAGCTAACTCCAACATTCACATATAGAGTGTCTATGGTTGTTCCGAAATATATATAGATGTGTCGACATGATAGGTCGAAACATTGTATACGTGTCTATGGTATCTCAAGATTACATAATATACAATACAAGTTGATTAAGTTAAGGTTGGAATAGATTTGTTACCAATTTTCACGTAGCTAAAATGAGAAAAATTATCCAATCTTGTTTTACCCATAACTTCTTCATTTTAAATCCGTTTTGAGTGAATCAAATTGCTATGGTTTCATATTGAACTCTATTTTATGAATCTAAACAGAAAAAGTATAGGTTTATAGTCGGAAAAATAAGTTACAAGTCGTTTTTGTAAAGGTAGTCATTTCAGTCGAAAGAACGACGTCTAGATGACCATTTTAAAAAACATACTTCCACTTTGAGTTTAACCATAATTTTTGGATATATTTTCATGTTCATAATAAAAATAATTTTCTCAGAATAACAACTTTTAAATCAAAGTTTATCATAGTTTTTAATTAACTAACCCAAAACAGCCCGCGGTGTTACTACGACGGCGTAAATCCGGTTTTACGGTGTTTTTCGTGTTTCCAGGTTTTAAATCATTAAGTTAGCATATCATATAGATATAGAACATGTGTTTAGTTAATTTTAAAAGTCAAGTTAGAAGGATTAACTTTTGTTTGCGAACAAGTTTAGAATTAACTAAACTATGTTCTAGTGATTACGAGTTTAAACCTTCGAATAAGATAGTTTTATATATATGAATCGAATGATGTTATGAACATCATTACTACCTCAAGTTTAGTAGGTAAACCTACTGGAAGTGACAAGAAATGATCTAGCTTCAAAGGATCTTGGATGGCTTGAAAGTTCTTGAAGTAGGATCATGACACAAAAACAAGTTCAAGTAAGATTTTTACTCGAATTAAGATAGTTTATAGTTATAGAAATTGAATCAAAGTTTGAATATGAATATTACCTTGAATAAGAAAGATAACCTACTGTATATAACAAAGGTTTCTTGATCTTAGATGATTACTTGGAATGGATTAGAAAGCTTGGAAGTAAATTAGTAAACTTGAAGGGATTTTTGAAGTGTTCTTGAAGTGTTCTTCCTATGATGATTATAGCTTGATGCTTGAAGTGATTTTTGATGAAGATGATGATTAACTACTGGAAAAATACGTTCATAATAGTGTGTGTGTGTTGAGAGAGAATTAGAAAGAGAATTGGAAGTGAAATGGAGTGAATGATGAGTGGTAATTGGTGAGTGGTGAGTGGGGTTAAAAGGAGTTCTAGTTAGTTGACTAGCCCATGGTAGAAGTTAAAATTGATTAGTCATACATGACATAATCAAGAGTGGAATCCCATGCTAGTTCCTATTGGTATATACCCATAGTAAGTACGTTTTGAAGCTGTGTATAATACGGGTAAGAATACGACTAGAATTCTCGATGCAAGAAAAGAATGGGAAAGTAACTGCAACCATTTTCGTTAAGTATGAGTGTTTTGATATATGTCTTGAAGTCTTCCAAAAGTATTTTAATACATCTAAATACACTACATGTATATACATTTTAACTGAGTCGTTAAGTCATCGTTAGTCGTTACATGTAAGTGTTGTTTTGAAACCTTTAAGTTAACGATCTCAATTAATGTTGTTACCCATTGTTTATTATATCTAATGAGATGTTAAATTATTATATTATCATGATATTATGATATATTAATATATCTTAATATGATATATATACATTTAAATGTCGTTACAACGATAATCGTTACATATATGTCTCGTTTCGAAATCCTTAAGTTAGTAGTCTTGTTTATATGTATATAACTCATTGTTAATATACTTATGGAGATACTTACTTATCATAATCTCATGTTAACCATATGTATATCCATATATATACCGTCATGTCGTTTTTACAAGTTTTAACGTTCGTGAATCGCCGGTCAACTTGGGTGGTCAATTCTCTATATGAAACATATTTCAATTAATCAAGTCTTAACAAGTTTGATTGCTTAACATGTTGGAAACATTTAATCATGTAAATATCAATCTCAATTAATATATATAAACATGGAAAAGTTCGGGTCACTACAGTTATCCGAGTAGCAGATACCATCAAACAAACTATAACTGATTTAATGAGCCATTCGCAGTTTCACAGTCTGAATTTGTTCTTACTTACACATGCATGGCTTAATCTTTGAGACAAGCATATGACTACTGGCAGGATCAACCAGGTAGCATTCATATTCGATAATCCCTACCACGTTCGTTTGAACATGATAGGAAATCGTATTTGAAATAGCTTTGCTTGGGAAAACGATGATCTAATAAAAGATCACATGCCTACAAAAAGTTCCATATCCATGAGACCAAGCAATCACTCAATGAGCCACAAAATCAATGCAAGTGCATCGAAAGAGTGGATCACAAAGGCTGCTTTATGATTCATCTCGCATCGCATGTGCGAAAAAAGACGACAAAAACAATAGATTCGTCACACGATACCATCAATTAGGCATGCAACACAGAAAACCCAACGTGCAATCAGTGCCATCGAGGCAATGAAGCAAAACTGAAGAGGAATGCCAGGTGGAAGTTGGTTGCGCAAGCAAGGAGCCAACCACCCGTAACAAACCAAACACCACTCATGCACCTTTACGATAAGACATCCCCGAAACCAGGCCAACTAGTAGCCACCATCCAAGCTCAAATGCAAGGAAAGACGCCACTAGCCAAAATGACCCCAAGATGCACCGAACGATGCGAAAAACCTTAAATCACTGTGAAACAAAACACAACAATAAACGCAACCGTTCCATATCGCAAGCACACGTTTCAAGCCTAACAAGTCACGTCATCTCGTTGGTCACACTCACAATACAATCGTAACGCAACATTCAAAGAAGAACAAGCAATACAATCAGACCGACCGTGCAAGCCTAATGAGGAGACCCGTTAATCTTAAAACGATGATCAAAGCTGAGCCAAGATCAACAAGCAACATGACATGGCCACAAATATTAATGAGCATCATCCACAACACACATTCACGAAACCAAACCCACATTCACGAAACCTACAGCACATTCACGCAAGCCGGCATGCCACCAAGGAGGGTCCAGCATCGACGTGTGGTGGGCTTTAGCTTCTCGAACGTCGATGCTCCGGGATCCTCGCCCACTTTTAGGCTTTTTAAGCCAAAAAACGAACTCCCCACCGAGGAGAAGGGGTAATTCCGGTCGGGAATGGAGTATATTGGCACACAGTAGTCGAGAACAAAGTTCGACTAGTGACTCAACTCGCACGCCCTCGTCCAGGAACACCCAGTCCCCTATATATACATATTGCACAAAAAGTGAAGTGACAGGAACAGACATTGATTTTCTGAGGAATCATAATTTTTTAAAATCATGGCGTCGTGCTTGATTTAGCTTGGCAATGGGCTAAAAATCCAAGTCGCGACATAGATTTAGCTTGGCAGTAGCCTAGAAAACCAAGTCGTGACTTGGTTTGCTAGGTGACGACCAGGCCGTGGCTATTATTTCTCGGTCACGACTTGGTTTTCGGGGCCACGACTTGGTGTTTGGCTTCGTGTTATAGGGTCACTCGTTACTCGTAATCGCTCTCCGGCTTCGCTAGGCAACCTATAGTAGCATGCACTTTCCGACCCCACATCTGCGTACCAGGGCATGAAGTGGACATGGTACCCCCTATATATACATATTGCACAAAAAGTGAAGTGACAGGAACAGACATTGATTTTCTGAGGAGTCATAATTTTTTCAAATGCACGACGTCGCGCTTGATTTAGCTTGGCAATGGGCTATAAATCCAAGTCGCGACTAAGATTTAGCTTGGCAGTGGCCTAGAAAACTAAGTCGCGACTTGGTTTCCTAGGTGACGACCAGGCCATGGCTCATACTCGGTCACGACTTGGTTTTTGGGGCCACGACTTGGTGTTTGGCTTCATGTTATAGGGTCACTCATTACTCGTAATCGCTCTCCGGCTTCGCTAGGCAACCTCTATTGCCTTGCACTTTCCGACCCCTTGTCTGGGTACCAGGGCATGGAGTGGACATGGTACCCCCTATATATACATATTGCACAAAAAGTGAAGTGTCAGGAACAGACATTGATTTTCTGAGGAGTCATAATTTTTCATACAGTGCTCAAATCATGTCGGATCGACCCAAAATTTTGCAGGACTCTTACGTTTGATGAAACAAATTGATTCTCGGGTTCCGAAGTTTCATTGGCATGTCATTATGAGCTGCGGAGTTCGGGCTAGCCTTGGTTTCCGGCGACCGAGGTGCGCCTGATGGTTAAAGTGCGCATGAAGTGATTTGGGTTTCCGTGAAACCTTGTATAGTTGGTATGTACGTTGTATGGTCTTGATGTCGAAACCGGCTTTCGACCACCTCATCCGACACTTAATCGACCGAGAACATTATACGACGGAGGTCCCGTATGAAATGTCCCGTTCTTATTGATTAAAAACGTTCCATATTAATTGATTTCGTTGCGAGGTTTTGACCTCTATATGAGACGTTTTTCAAAGACTGCATTCATTTTTAAACAAACCATAACCTTTATTTCATCAATAAAGGTTTAAAAAGCTTTACGTAGATTATCAAATAATGATAATCTAATATATCCTGTTTACACACGACCATTACATAATGGTTTACAATACAAATATGTTACAACAAAATAAGTTTCTTGAATGCAGTTTTTACACAATATCATACAAGCATGGACTCCAAATCTTGTCCTTATTTAAGTATGCGACAGCGGAAGCTCTTAATAATCACCTGAGAATAAACATGCTTAAAACGTCAACAAAAATGTTGGTGAGTTATAGGTTTAACCTATATATATCAAATCGTAACAATAGACCACAAGATTTCATATTTCAATACACATCCCATACATAGAGATAAAAATCATTCATATGGTGAACACCTGGTAATCGACAATAACAAGATGCATATATAAGAATATCCCCATCATTCCGGGACACCCTTCGGATATGATATAAATTTCGAAGTACTAAAGCATCCGGTACTTTGGATGGGGTTTGTTAGGCCCAGTAGATCTATCTTTAGGATTCGCGTCAATTAGGGTGTCTGTTCCCTAATTCTTAGATTACCAGACTTAATAAAAAGGGGCATATTCGATTTCGATAATTCAACCATAGAATGTAGTTTCACGTACTTGTGTCTATTTTGTAAATCATTTATAAAACCTGCATGTATTCTCATCCCAAAAATATTAGATTTTAAAAGTGGGACTATAACTCACTTTCACAGATTTTTACTTCGTCGGGAAGTAAGACTTGGCCACTGGTTGATTCACGAACCTATAACAATATATACATATATATCAAAGTATGTTCAAAATATATTTACAACACTTTTAATATATTTTGATGTTTTAAGTTTATTAAGTCAGCTGTCCTCGTTAGTAACCTACAACTAGTTGTCCACAGTTAGATGTACAGAAATAAATCGATAAATATTATCTTGAATCAATCCACGACCCAGTGTATACGTATCTCAGTATTGATCACAACTCAAACTATATATATTTTGGAATCAACCTCAACCCTGTATAGCTAACTCCAACATTCACATATAGAGTGTCTATGGTTGTTCCGAAATATATATAGATGTGTCGACATGATAGGTCGAAACATTGTATACGTGTCTATGGTATCTCAAGATTACATAATATATAATACAAGTTGATTAAGTTATGGTTGGAATAGATTTGTTACCAATTTTCACGTAGCTAAAATGAGAAAAATTATCCAATCTTGTTTTACCCATAACTTCTTCATTTTAAATCCGTTTTGAGTGAATCAAATTGCTATGGTTTCATATTGAACTCTATTTTATGAATCTAAACAAAAAAAGTATAGGTTTCTAGTCAGAAAAATAAGTTACAAGTCGTTTTTGTAAAGGTAGTCATTTCAGTCGAAAGAACGACGTCTAGATGACCATTTTAGAAAACATACTTCCACTTTGAGTTTAACCATAATTTTTGGATATAGTTTCATGTTCATAATAAAAATCATTTTCTCAGAATAACAACTTTTAAATCAAAGTTTATCATAGTTTTTAATTAACTAACCCAAAACAGCCCGCGGTGTTACTACGACGGCGTAAATCCGGTTTTACGGTGTTTTTCGTGTTTCCAGGTTTTAAATCATTAAGTTAGCATATCATATAGATATAGAACATGTGTTTAGTTGATTTTAAAAGTCAAGTTAGAAGGATTAACTTTTGTTTGCGAACAAGTTTAGAATTAACTAAACTATGTTCTAGTGATTACAAGTTTAAACCTTCGAATAAGATAGCTTTATATGTATGAATCGAATGATGTTATGAACATCATTACTACCTTAAGTTCCTTGGATGAACCTACTGGAAAAGAGAAAAATGGATCTAGCTTCAATGGATCCTTGGATGGCTCAAAGTTCTTGAAGCAAAATCATGACACGAAAACAAGTTCAAGTAAGATCATCACTTGAAATAAGATTGTTATAGTTATAGAAATTGAACCAAAGTTTGAATATGATTATTACCTTGTATTAGAATGATAACCTACTGTAAGAAACAAAGATTTCTTGAGGTTGGATGATCACCTTACAAGATTGGAAGTGAGCTAGCAAACTTGAAAGTATTCTTGATTTTATGAAACTAGAACTTTTGGAATTTATGAAGAACACTTAGAACTTGAAGATAGAACTTGAGAGAGTTCAATTAGATGAAGAAAATTGAAGAATGAAAGTGTTTGTAGGTGTTTTTGGTCGTTGGTGTATGGATTAGATATAAAGGATATGTAATTTTGTTTTCATGTAAATAAGTCATGAATGATTACTCATATTTTTTGTAATCTTATGAGATATTTCATGCTAGTTGCCAAATGATGGTTCCCACATGTGTTAGGTGACTCACATGGGCTGCTAAGAGCTGATCATTGGAGTGTATATACCAATAGTACATACATCTAAAAGCTGTGTATTGTACGAGTACGAATACGGGTGCATACGAGTAGAATTGTTGATGAAACTGAACGAGAATGTAATTGTAAGCATTTTTGTTAAGTAGAAGTATTTTGATAAGTGTATTGAAGTCTTTCAAAAGTGTATAAATACATATTAAAACACTACATGTGTAGTGACCCGAACTTTTCCATGTTTATATATATTAATTGAGATTGATGTTTACATGATTAAATGTTTCCAACATGTTAAGCAATCAAACTTGTTAAGACTTGATTAATTGAAATAGGTTTCATATAGACAATTGACCACCCAAGTTGACCGGTGATTCACGAACGTTAAAACTTGTAAAAAAAAACTATATGATGACATATATATGGTTATATATATAGTTAACATGATATTATGATAAGTAAACATATCATTAATTATATTAACAATGAACTACATATGTAAAAACAAGACTACTAACTTAATGATTTTGAAACGAGACATATATGTAACGTTTATCGTTGTAACGACATTTAATGTATATATATCATATTAAGAGATATTCGTACATCATAATATCATGATAATATAATAATTTAAAATCTCTTTTGTTATTATAAACATTGGGTTAACAACATTTAACAAGATCGTTAACCTAAAGGTTTCAAAACAACACTTACATGTAACGACTAACGATGACTTAACGACTCAGTTAAAATGTATATACATGTAGTGTTTTAATATGTATTTATACACTTTTGAAAGACTTCAATACACTTATCAAAATACTTCTACTTAACAAAAATGCTTACAATTACATTCTCGTTCAGTTTCATCAACAATTCTACTCGTATGCACCCGTATTCGTACTCGTACAATACACAGCTTTTAGATGTATGTACTATTGGTATATACACTCCAATGATCAGCTCTTAGCAGCCCATGTGAGTCACCTAACACATGTGGGAACCATCATTTGGCAACTAGCATGAAATATCTCATAAGATTACAAAAATATGAGTAATCATTCATGACTTATTTACATGAAAACAAAATTACATATCCTTTATATCTAATCCATACACCAACGACCAAAAACACCTACAAACACTTTCATTCTTCAATTTTATTCATCTAATTGAACTCTCTCAAGTTCTATCTTCAAGTTCTAAGTGTTCTTCATAAATTCCAAAAGTTCTAGTTTCATAAAATCAAGAATACTTTCAAGTTTGCTAGCTCACTTCCAATCTTGTAAGGTGATCATCCAACCTCAAGAAATCTTTATTTCTTACAGTAGGTTATCATTCTAATACAATGTAATAATCATATTCAAACTTTGGTTCAATTTCTATAACTATAACAATCTTATTTCAAGTGATGATCTTACTTGAACTTGTTTTCGTGTCATGATTTTGCTTCAAGAACTTTGAGCCATCCAAGGATCCATTGAAGCTAGATCCATTTTTTTCTTTTCCAGTAGGTTCATCCAAGGAACTTAAGGTAGTAATGATGTTCATAACATCATTCGATTCATACATATAAAGCTATCTTATTCGAAGGTTTAAACTTGTAATCACTAGAACATAGTTTAGTTAATTCTAAACTTGTTCGCAAACAAAAGTTAATCCTTCTAACTTGACTTTTAAAATCAACTAAACACATGTTCTATATCTATATGATATGCTAACTTAATGATTTAAAACCTGGAAACACGAAAAACACCGTAAAACCGGATTTACGCCGTCGTAGTAACACCGCGGGCTGTTTTGGGTTAGTTAATTAAAAACTATGATAAACTTTGATTTAAAAGTTGTTATTCTGAGAAAATGATTTTTATTATGAACATGAAACTATATCCAAAAATTATGGTTAAACTCAAAGTGGAAGTATGTTTTCTAAAATGGTCATCTAGACGTCGTTCTTTCGACTGAAATGACTACCTTTACAAAAATGACTTGTAACTTATTTTTCTGACTAGAAACCTATACTTTTTTTGTTTAGATTCATAAAATAGATTTCAATATGAAACCATAGCAATTTGATTCACTCAAAACGGATTTAAAATGAAGAAGTTATGGGTAAAACAAGATTGAATAATTTTTCTCATTTTAGCTACGTGAAAATTGGTAACAAATCTATTCCAACCATAACTTAATCAACTTGTATTATATATTATGTAATCTTGAGATACCATAGACACGTATACAATGTTTCGACCTATCATGTCGACACATCTATATATATTTCGGAACAACCATAGACACTCTATATGTGAATGTTGGAGTTAGCTATACAGGGTTGAGGTTGATTCCAAAATATATATAGTTTGAGTTGTGATCAATACTGAGATACGTATACACTGGGTCGTGGATTGATTCAAGATAATATTTATCGATTTATTTCTGCACATCTAACTGTGGACAACTAGTTGTAGGTTACTAACGAGGACAGCTGACTTAATAAACTTAAAACATCAAAATATATTAAAAGTGTTGTAAATATATTTTGAACATACTTTGATATATATGTATATATTGTTATAGGTTCGTGAATCAACCAGTGGCCAAGTCTTACTTCCCGACGAAGTAAAAATATGTGAAAGTGAGTTATAGTCCCACTTTTAAAATCTAATATTTTTGGGATGAGAATACATGCAGGTTTTATAAATGATTTACAAAATAGACACAAGTACGTGAAACTACATTCTATGGTTGAATTATCGAAATCGAATATGCCCCTTTTTATTAAGTCTGGTAATCTAAGAATTAGGGAACAGACACCCTAATTGACGCGAATCCTAAAGATAGATCTATTGGGCCTAACAAACCCCATCCAAAGTACCGGATGCTTTAGTACTTCGAAATTTATATCATATCCGAAGGGTGTCCCGGAATGATGGGGATATTCTTATATATGCATCTTGTTATTGTCGGTTACCAGGTGTTCACCATATGAATGATTTTTATCTCTATGTATGGGATGTGTATTGAAATATGAAATCTTGTGGTCTATTGTTACGATTTGATATATATAGGTTAAACCTATAACTCACCAACATTTTTGTTGACGTTTTAAGCATGTTTATTCTCAGGTGATTATTAAGAGCTTCCGCTGTCGCATACTTAAATAAGGACAAGATTTGGAGTCCATGCTTGTATGATATTGTGTAAAAACTGCATTCAAGAAACTTATTTTGTTGTAACATATTTGTATTGTAAACCATTATGTAATGGTCGTGTGTAAACAGGATATTTTAGATTATCATTATTTGATAATCTACGTAAAGCTTTTTAAACCTTTATTGATGAAATAAAGGTTATGGTTTGTTTAAAAATGAATGCAGTCTTTGAAAAACGTCTCATATAGAGGTCAAAACCTCGCAACGAAATCAATTAATATGGAACGTTTTTAATCAATAAGAACGGGACATTTCAGTTGGTATCAGAGCGTTGGTCTTAGAGAACCAGAAAATTTGCATTAGTGTGTCTTATCGAGTTTGTTAGGATGCATTAGTGAGTCTGGACTTCGACCGTGTTTTCTTTAAAAATGATTGCTTAACATTTTTGTTGGAAACTATATATTTTTAACATATGAATATTATGTGATATATTAATCTCTTAACGTGTTTGATATTATGTGATAGATGTCTACCTCTAGAACAAGTCCCATTGACTCACCTAATAATAATGAAGAGTCAAATGTAAATTGGAATGATTTGTGGACTGATTCACAAGTTCCCGAAGAGGAACCGGAAGAAGAGTCGGAACTGGAAGAAGAATCGGAACCGGAAGAAGAATCGGAACCGGATGAAGAAATAGAACCGGTGGGGGAAATAATAAAACGGTTAAGTAAAAGAAAATCCTCAACCAACCGACCAAAGTTAATTATGGTCAATGGTGTTTCCGCCAAGGAAGCAAAATATTGGGAGGATTACCAATTCTCCGATGAATCGGATTCCGATGAGAATTCCGATGATGTTATAGAAATTACCCCAACTGAATTTAAAAAGGCAAAAGAAAATAATAAGGGAAAGGGCATAAAAATAGAGAAATCTAATTCCAACCCCGATGAACTTTATATGTATCGTCAACCCCCGAAGTCCTTAAGTTGTAACAATGACCCGGGAACCTCTAAACCACCAGGTTTTTCTAAACCAATGTGGACAACGGCGGCTCGTATTAGGGGAACATCATATATCCCTAGAAACTTGGCAAAACGAACCAAAACCGAAGAAGAAGAAACGAGCGAGTCGGAATAAGATAGTTGTATTCGTGTGGTGTAATATATGGAATATAGTGTTCTTATGCTTTATGATATATGTAAAAATTGCTTGTATTAATAAGTATTTTTTTTATGAATCTAACTCTTGTCTATTTTACAGTTTAAAAACACAAAATGGATAGACAACCCAATATTTTAAGAGACCTACCCGGAGACATGATTGATGAAATCTTGTCTAGAGTCGGCCAGAATTCTTCGGCACAACTATTTAAGGCGAGATCAGTTTGTAAGACATTCGAAGAACGTTCCAAGAATGTCTTGGTTTATAAGAGACTTTCGTTTGAAAGATGGGGGATATCACATTGGGAAACCCATAAGTTACGATGTGTTTACTTTGACGAATATATTGCGGGGAACCCAAATGCTATTTTACGCAACGGGTTAAGAAATTATTTTGACTCAATATATCCGAATATTGGACTTCGTGATTTAGAAAAAGCGGCTAACATGCAACATAAAGAAGCATGTTATGCTTACGGATTAGTAATGTTCGCTTCTCACCAAAGTGAGAACAAGAACATCGGGCTACAACTATTAAACAAAACGTTTCCACAAGTGACGGAGTCGGTAATTGGGGTAAGAAATGAGGTTTTTAGATTATTACGGGACTGTTGGACATTACGTAACCCTCGTCCCTTTGATGACGTTACAACACGCTGTCTTATCAACGGCCATAACGGTTATGTTGCACAAGACCAAGGATGGGAAGTAGTCCTAGTAAAACCAGAATGCATGACTTGTTTCTGGACGTATGAATTACGTGTATTTATTGCCTTTGCTGAACGACTTGTGTACTAGCTAGAATTGTCTTCACAACTATCTTGTATCAAAGTTATTGTGTGCTATATTTCATGCTTTATGTAAAATAAGCGGTATTGTAAGTTTGTAAAATATTGTATAAAAGTTTGAACGCGAAATATTATTATAATCAGTTTTTCATATAGAATTGTAGTAGTTGAATTGTATATTAGCTACTAAGTATGAACTTAACGGGTAGGTACTACCCGAATTTAAACTTATAAAACGCTAATATGAAGAAAAAGCTTTTATAAATGAGTTCATATTATGCTACGAAATACTATTAACTACTCTTAATATTCTGTATGATTAACTTGTTCCATTTAACTATTTTGAAGGAAATGGCACCGACTACTCGACACACCGTGAATATGAATGAAGAGGAATTCCGTACTTTTCTAGCTTCAAACATAGCCGCAGTACAGGCTGCGCTACATACCAACAATAACCTTGGATCTAGCAGTACAGGAAATCGTGTAGGATGCACCTACAAAGAATTCACTGCCTGCAAACCTTTGGAATTTGATGGAACCGAAGGACCGATCGGATTGAAACGGTGGACCGAGAAGGTTGAATCGGTGTTTGCCATAAGTAAGTGTACTGAAGAGGACAAAGTGAAGTACGCTACGCATACCTTCACAGGTTCTGCGTTAACATGGTGGAATACCTATCTGGAGCAAGTGGGACAAGATGATGCGTACGCACTACCGTGGTCAGCATTCAAGCACTTGATGAACGAGAAGTACCGTCCCAGAACCGAGGTCAATAAGCTCAAGACAGAACTTAGAGGGTTACGAACCCAAGGATTTGATATTACCACGTACGAAAGACGATTCACAGAATTGTGCCTATTGTGTCCGGGAGCATTCGAAGATGAGGAAGAGAAGATCGACGCGTTTGTGAAAGGATTACCGGAAAGAATCCAAGAAGATATAAGTTCACACGAGCCCGCCTCCATACAACAGGCATGTAGAATGGCTCACAAACTAGTGAACCAGATTGAAGAAAGAATTAAAGAACAGACTGCTGAAGAGGCCAATGTGAAGCAAGTCAAAAGAAAGTGGGAGGAAAACGGTGATAAGAATCACCAATACAACAACAACAGCAATTACAACAATAATCGCAACAATTATCCCAACAATCGCAACATCAATCGCAACTACAACAAACGGCCCAACAACAACAACAACAACAACAACAGCAACTACAACAATCATCCCAACAACAATAATAACCGCAACAACAACAACAATCAGAAGCAACTATGCCAAAGGTGTGAAAAGAATCACTCGGGGTTCTGCACCAAATTTTGCAACAAGTGTAAAAGAAATGGTCATAGCGCGGTGAAGTGTGAGGTCTACGGACCAGGGGTTAATAGAACGAAAGGAACAAATGGTGTCGGAACGAGTAATGGCGGAGCAAGTAGTGTCGGAGCAAGTTATGCCAATGTAGTTTGTTATAAATGTGGAAAACCAGGCCACATTATTAGAAATTGCCCGAACCAGGAGAACACGAATGGACAAGGCCGTGGAAGAGTTTTCAATATTAATGCGGTAGAGGCACAGGAAGACCCGGAGCTTGTTACGGGTACGTTTCTTATTGACAATAAATCTGCTTACGTTTTATTTGATTCAGGTGCGGATAGAAGCTATATGAGTAGAGATTTTTATGCTAAATTAAGTTGTCCATTGACGCCTTTGGATAGTAAATTTTTACTCGAATTAGTAAATGGTAAATTAATTTCAGCAGATAATATATGTCGGAATCGAGAAATTAAACTGGTTAGCGAAACATTTAAGATTGATTTGATACCAGTAGAGTTAGGGAGTTTTGATGTGATAATCGGTATGGACTGGTTGAAAGAAGTGAAAGCGGAGATCGTTTGTTACAAAAATGCAATTCGCATTATACGAGAAAAAGGAAAACCCTTAATGGTGTACGGAGAAAAGGGCAACACGAAGCTACATCTTATTAGTAATTTGAAGGCACAAAAACTAATAAGAAAAGGTTGCTATGCTGTTCTAGCACACGTCGAGAAAGTACAAACTGAAGAAAAGAGCATCAATGATGTTCCCATTGCAAAAGAATTTCCCGATGTATTTCCGAAAGAATTACCGGGATTACCCCCACATCGATCCGTTGAATTTCAAATAGATCTTGTACCAGGAGCTGCACCAATAGCTCGTGCTCCTTACAGACTCGCACCCAGCGAGATGAAAGAACTGCAAAGCCAATTACAAGAACTTTTAGAGCGTGGTTTCATTCGACCAAGCACATCACCGTGGGGAGCTCCTGTTTTGTTTGTCAAGAAGAAAGATGGTACATTCAGGTTGTGTATCGACTACCGAGAGTTGAACAAACTTACCATCAAGAACCGCTACCCACTACCGAGAATCGACGACTTATTTGATCAACTACAAGGCTCGTCTGTTTATTCAAAGATTGACTTACGTTCCGGGTATCATCAAATGCGGGTGAAAGAAGATGATATTCCAAAGACTGCTTTCAGAACACGTTACGGTCATTACGAGTTTATGGTCATGCCGTTTGGTTTAACTAATGCACCAGCTGTGTTCATGGACCTTATGAACCGAGTGTGTGGACCATACCTTGACAAGTTTGTCATTGTTTTCATTGATGACATACTTATTTACTCAAAGAATGACCAAGAACACGGTGAACATTTGATAAAGGTGTTAGAAGTATTGAGGAAGGAAGAATTGTACGCTAAGTTTTCAAAGTGTGCATTTTGGTTGGAAGAAGTTCAATTCCTCGGTCACATAGTGAACAAAGAAGGTATTAAGGTGGATCCGGCAAAGATAGAAACTGTTGAAAAGTGGGAAACCCCGAAAACTCCGAAACACATACGCCAGTTTTTAGGACTAGCTGGTTACTACAGAAGGTTCATCCAAGACTTTTCCAGAATAGCAAAACCCTTGACTGCATTAACGCATAAAGGGAAGAAATTTGAATGGAATGATGAACAAGAGAAAGCGTTTCAGTTATTGAAGAAAAAGCTAACTACGGCACCTATATTGTCATTGCCTGAAGGGAATGATGATTTTGTGATTTATTGTGACGCATCAAAGCAAGGTCTCGGTTGTGTATTAATGCAACGAACGAAGGTGATTGCTTATGCGTCTAGACAATTGAAGATTCACGAACAAAATTATACGACGCATGATTTGGAATTAGGCGCGGTTGTTTTTACATTAAAGACTTGGAGGCACTACTTATATGGGGTCAAAAGTATTATATATACCGACCACAAAAGTCTTCAACACATATTTAATCAGAAACAACTGAATATGAGGCAGCGTAGGTGGATTGAATTATTGAATGATTACGATTTTGAGATTCGTTACCACCCGGGGAAGGCAAATGTGGTAGCCGATGCCTTGAGCAGGAAGGATAGAGAACCCATTCGAGTAAAATCTATGAATATAATGATTCATAATAACATTACTACTCAAATAAAGGAGGCGCAACAAGGAGTTTTAAAAGAGGGAAATTTAAAGGATGAAATACCCAAAGGATCGGAGAAGCATCTTAATATTCGGGAAGACGGAACCCGGTATAGGGCTGAAAGGATTTGGGTACCAAAATTTGGAGATATGAGAGAAATGGTACTTAGAGAAGCTCATAAAACCAGATACTCAATACATCCTGGAACGGGGAAGATGTACAAGGATCTCAAGAAACATTTTTGGTGGCCGGGTATGAAAGCCGATGTTACTAAATACGTAGGAGAATGTTTGACGTGTTCTAAGGTCAAAGCTGAGCATCAGAAACCATCAGGTCTACTTCAACAACCCGAAATCCCGGAATGGAAATGGGAAAACATTACCATGGATTTCATCACTAAATTGCCAAGGACTGCAAGTGGTTTTGATACTATTTGGGTAATAGTTGATCGTCTCACCAAATCAGCACACTTCCTACCAATAAGAGAAGATGACAAGATGGAGAAGTTAGCACGACTGTATTTGAAGGAAGTCGTCTCCAGACATGGAATACCAATCTCTATTATCTCTGATAGGGATGGCAGATTTATTTCAAGATTCTGGCAGACATTACAGCAAGCATTAGGAACTCGTCTAGACATGAGTACTGCCTATCATCCACAAACTGATGGGCAGAGCGAAAGGACGATACAAACGCTTGAAGACATGCTACGTGCATGTGTTATTGATTTCGGAAACAGTTGGGATCGACATCTACCGTTAGCAGAATTTTCCTACAACAACAGCTACCATTCAAGCATTGAGATGGCGCCGTTTGAAGCACTTTATGGTAGAAAGTGCAGGTCTCCGATTTGTTGGAGTGAGGTGGGGGATAGACAGATTACGGGTCCAGAGATTATACAAGAAACTACCGAGAAGATCATCCAAATTCAACAACGGTTGAAAACCGCCCAAAGTCGACAAAAGAGCTACGCTGACATTAAAAGAAAAGATATAGAATTTGAAATTGGAGAGATGGTCATGCTTAAAGTTTCACCTTGGAAAGGCGTTGTTCGATTTGGTAAACGAGTGAAATTAAATCCAAGGTATATTGGACCATTCAAGATTATTGATCGTGTCGGACCAGTAGCTTACCGACTTGAGTTACCTCAACAACTCGCAGCTGTACATAACACTTTCCACGTCTCGAATTTGAAGAAATGTTTTGCTAAAGAAGATCTCACTATTCCGTTAGATGAAATCCAAATCAACGAAAAACTCCAATTCATCGAAGAACCCGTCGAAATAATGGATCGTGAGGTTAAAAGACTTAAGCAAAACAAGATACCAATTGTTAAGGTTCGATGGAATGCTCGTAGAGGACCCGAGTTCACCTGGGAGCGTGAAGATCAGATGAAGAAGAAATACCCACATCTATTTCCAGAAGATTCGTCAACACCTTCAACAGCTTAAAATTTCGGGACGAAATTTATTTAACGGGTAGGTACTGTAGTGACCCGAACTTTTCCATGTTTATATATATTAATTGAGATTGATGTTTACATGATTAAATGTTTCCAACATGTTAAGCAATCAAACTTGTTAAGACTTGATTAATTGAAATAGGTTTCATATAGACAATTGACCACCCAAGTTGACCGGTGATTCACGAACGTTAAAACTTGTAAAAAAAAACTATATGATGACATATATATGGTTATATATATAGTTAACATGATATTATGATAAGTAAACATATCATTAATTATATTAACAATGAACTACATATGTAAAAACAAGACTACTAACTTAATGATTTTGAAACGAGACATATATGTAACGTTTATCGTTGTAACGACATTTAATGTATATATATCATATTAAGAGATATTCGTACATCATAATATCATGATAATATAATAATTTAAAATCTCTTTTGTTATTATAAACATTGGGTTAACAACATTTAACAAGATCGTTAACCTAAAGGTTTCAAAACAACACTTACATGTAACGACTAACGATGACTTAACGACTCAGTTAAAATGTATATACATGTAGTGTTTTAATATGTATTTATACACTTTTGAAAGACTTCAATACACTTATCAAAATACTTCTACTTAACAAAAATGCTTACAATTACATTCTCGTTCAGTTTCATCAACAATTCTACTCGTATGCACCCGTATTCGTACTCGTACAATACACAGCTTTTAGATGTATGTACTATTGGTATATACACTCCAATGATCAGCTCTTAGCAGCCCATGTGAGTCACCTAACACATGTGGGAACCATCATTTGGCAACTAGCATGAAATATCTCATAAGATTACAAAAATATGAGTAATCATTCATGACTTATTTACATGAAAACAAAATTACATATCCTTTATATCTAATCCATACACCAACGACCAAAAACACCTACAAACACTTTCATTCTTCAATTTTATTCATCTAATTGAACTCTCTCAAGTTCTATCTTCAAGTTCTAAGTGTTCTTCATAAATTCCAAAAGTTCTAGTTTCATAAAATCAAGAATACTTTCAAGTTTGCTAGCTCACTTCCAATCTTGTAAGGTGATCATCCAACCTCAAGAAATCTTTATTTCTTACAGTAGGTTATCATTCTAATACAATGTAATAATCATATTCAAACTTTGGTTCAATTTCTATAACTATAACAATCTTATTTCAAGTGATGATCTTACTTGAACTTGTTTTCGTGTCATGATTTTGCTTCAAGAACTTTGAGCCATCCAAGGATCCATTGAAGCTAGATCCATTTTTTTCTTTTCCAGTAGGTTCATCCAAGGAACTTAAGGTAGTAATGATGTTCATAACATCATTCGATTCATACATATAAAGCTATCTTATTCGAAGGTTTAAACTTGTAATCACTAGAACATAGTTTAGTTAATTCTAAACTTGTTCGCAAACAAAAGTTAATCCTTCTAACTTGACTTTTAAAATCAACTAAACACATGTTCTATATCTATATGATATGCTAACTTAATGATTTAAAACCTGGAAACACGAAAAACACCGTAAAACCGGATTTACGCCGTCGTAGTAACACCGCGGGCTGTTTTGGGTTAGTTAATTAAAAACTATGATAAACTTTGATTTAAAAGTTGTTATTCTGAGAAAATGATTTTTATTATGAACATGAAACTATATCCAAAAATTATGGTTAAACTCAAAGTGGAAGTATGTTTTCTAAAATGGTCATCTAGACGTCGTTCTTTCGACTGAAATGACTACCTTTACAAAAACGACTTGTAACTTATTTTTCTGACTAGAAACCTATACTTTTTTTGTTTAGATTCATAAAATAGATTTCAATATGAAACCATAGCAATTTGATTCACTCAAAACGGATTTAAAATGAAGAAGTTATGGGTAAAACAAGATTGAATAATTTTTCTCATTTTAGCTACGTGAAAATTGGTAACAAATCTATTCCAACCATAACTTAATCAACTTGTATTATATATTATGTAATCTTGAGATACCATAGACACGTATACAATGTTTCGACCTATCATGTCGACACATCTATATATATTTCGGAACAACCATAGACACTCTATATGTGAATGTTGGAGTTAGCTATACAGGGTTGAGGTTGATTCCAAAATATATATAGTTTGAGTTGTGATCAATACTGAGATACGTATACACTGGGTCGTGGATTGATTCAAGATAATATTTATCGATTTATTTCTGCACATCTAACTGTGGACAACTAGTTGTAGGTTACTAACGAGGACAGCTGACTTAATAAACTTAAAACATCAAAATATATTAAAAGTGTTGTAAATATATTTTGAACATACTTTGATATATATGTATATATTGTTATAGGTTCGTGAATCAACCAGTGGCCAAGTCTTACTTCCCGACGAAGTAAAAATATGTGAAAGTGAGTTATAGTCCCACTTTTAAAATCTAATATTTTTGGGATGAGAATACATGCAGGTTTTATAAATGATTTACAAAATAGACACAAGTACGTGAAACTACATTCTATGGTTGAATTATCGAAATCGAATATGCCCCTTTTTATTAAGTCTGGTAATCTAAGAATTAGGGAACAGACACCCTAATTGACGCGAATCCTAAAGATAGATCTATTGGGCCTAACAAACCCCATCCAAAGTACCGGATGCTTTAGTACTTCGAAATTTATATCATATCCGAAGGGTGTCCCGGAATGATGGGGATATTCTTATATATGCATCTTGTTATTGTCGGTTACCAGGTGTTCACCATATGAATGATTTTTATCTCTATGTATGGGATGTGTATTGAAATATGAAATCTTGTGGTCTATTGTTACGATTTGATATATATAGGTTAAACCTATAACTCACCAACATTTTTGTTGACGTTTTAAGCATGTTTATTCTCAGGTGATTATTAAGAGCTTCCGCTGTCGCATACTTAAATAAGGACAAGATTTGGAGTCCATGCTTGTATGATATTGTGTAAAAACTGCATTCAAGAAACTTATTTTGTTGTAACATATTTGTATTGTAAACCATTATGTAATGGTCGTGTGTAAACAGGATATTTTAGATTATCATTATTTGATAATCTACGTAAAGCTTTTTAAACCTTTATTGATGAAATAAAGGTTATGGTTTGTTTAAAAATGAATGCAGTCTTTGAAAAACGTCTCATATAGAGGTCAAAACCTCGCAACGAAATCAATTAATATGGAACGTTTTTAATCAATAAGAACGGGACATTTCAACATGTATATACATTTTAACTGAGTCGTTAAGTCATCGTTAGTCGTTACATGTAAGTGTTGTTTTGAAACCTTTAGGTTAACGATCTTGTTAAATGTTGTTAACCCAATGTTTATAATAACAAAAGAGATTTTAAATTATTATATTATCATAATATTATGATGTACGAATATCTCTTAATATGATATATATACATTAAATGTCGTTACAACGATAAACGTTACATATATGTCTCGTTTCAAAATCATTAAGTTAGTAGTCTTGTTTTTACATATGTAGTTCATTGTTAATATAATTAATGATATGTTTACTTATCATAATATCATGTTAACTATATATATAACCATATATATGTCATCATATAGTTTTTTTACAAGTTTTAACGTTCGTGAATCACCGGTCAACTTGGGTGGTCAATTGTCTATATGAAACCTATTTCAATTAATCAAGTCTTAACAAGTTTGATTGCTTAACATGTTGGAAACATTTAATCATGTAAACATCAATCTCAATTAATATATATAAACATGGAAAAGTTCGGGTCACTACAGTACCTACCCGTTAAATAAATTTCGTCCCGAAATTTTAAGCTGTTGAAGGTGTTGACGAATCTTCTGGAAATAGATGCGGGTATTTCTTCTTCATCTGATCTTCACGCTCCCAGGTGAACTCGGGTCCTCTACGAGCATTCCATCGAACCTTAACAATTGGTATCTTGTTTTGCTTAAGTCTTTTAACCTCACGATCCATTATTTCGACGGGTTCTTCGATGAATTGGAGTTTTTCGTTGATTTGGATTTCATCTAACGGAATAGTGAGATCTTCTTTAGCAAAACATTTCTTCAAATTCGAGACGTGGAAAGTGTTATGTACAGCCGCGAGTTGTTGAGGTAACTCAAGTCGGTAAGCTACTGGTCCGACACGATCAATAATCTTGAATGGTCCAATATACCTTGGATTTAATTTCCCTCGTTTACCAAATCGAACAACGCCTTTCCAAGGTGAAACTTTAAGCATGACCATCTCTCCAATTTCAAATTCTATATCTTTTCTTTTAATGTCAGCGTAGCTCTTTTGTCGACTTTGGGCGGTTTTCAACCGTTGTTGAATTTGGATGATCTTCTCGGTAGTTTCTTGTATAATCTCCGGACCCGTAATCTGTCTATCCCCCACCTCACTCCAAAAAATCGGAGACCTGCACTTTCTACCATAAAGTGCTTCAAACGGCGCCATCTCAATGCTTGAATGGTAGCTGTTGTTGTAGGAAAATTCTGCTAACGGTAGATGTCGATCCCAACTGTTTCCGAAATCAATAACACATGCTCGTAGCATGTCTTCAAGCGTTTGTATCGTCCTTTCGCTCTGCCCATCAGTTTGTGGATGATAGGCAGTACTCATGTCTAGACGAGTTCCTAATGCTTGCTGTAATGTCTGCCAGAATCTTGAAATAAATCTGCCATCCCTATCAGAGATAATAGAGATTGGTATTCCATGTCTGGAGACGACTTCCTTCAAATACAGTCGTGCTAACTTCTCCATCTTGTCATCTTCTCTTATTGGTAGGAAGTGTGCTGATTTGGTGAGACGATCAACTATTACCCAAATAGTATCAAAACCACTTGCAGTCCTTGGCAATTTAGTGATGAAATCCATGGTAATGTTTTCCCATTTCCATTCCGGGATTTCGGGTTGTTGAAGTAGACCTGATGGTTTCTGATGCTCAGCTTTGACCTTAGAACACGTCAAACATTCTCCTACGTATTTAGCAACATCGGCTTTCATACCCGGCCACCAAAAATGTTTCTTGAGATCCTTGTACATCTTCCCCGTTCCAGGATGTATTGAGTATCTGGTTTTATGAGCTTCTCTAAGTACCATTTCTCTCATATCTCCAAATTTTGGTACCCAAATCCTTTCAGCCCTATACCGGGTTCCGTCTTCCCGAATATTAAGATGTTTCTCCGATCCTTTGGGTATTTCATCCTTTAAATTTCCCTCTTTTAAAACTCCTTGTTGCGCCTCCTTTATTTGAGTAGTAATGTTATTATGAATCATTATATTCATAGATTTTACTCGAATGGGTTCTCTATCCTTCCTGCTCAAGGCATCGGCTACCACATTTGCCTTCCCCGGGTGGTAACGAATCTCAAAATCGTAATCATTCAATAATTCAATCCACCTACGCTGCCTCATATTCAGTTGTTTCTGATTAAATATGTGTTGAAGACTTTTGTGGTCGGTATATATAATACTTTTGACCCCATATAAGTAGTGCCTCCAAGTCTTTAATGCAAAAACAACCGCGCCTAATTCCAAATCATGCGTCGTATAATTTTGTTCGTGAATCTTCAATTGTCTAGACGCATAAGCAATCACCTTCGTTCGTTGCATTAATACACAACCGAGACCTTGCTTTGATGCGTCACAATAAATCACAAAATCATCATTCCCTTCAGGCAATGACAATATAGGTGCCGTAGTTAGCTTTTTCTTCAATAACTGAAACGCTTTCTCTTGTTCATCATTCCATTCAAATTTCTTCCCTTTATGCGTTAATGCAGTCAAGGGTTTTGCTATTCTGGAAAAGTCTTGGATGAACCTTCTGTAGTAACCAGCTAGTCCTAAAAACTGGCGTATGTGTTTCGGAGTTTTCGGGGTTTCCCACTTTTCAACAGTTTCTATCTTTGCCGGATCCACCTTAATACCTTCTTTGTTCACTATGTGACCGAGGAATTGAACTTCTTCCAACCAAAATGCACACTTTGAAAACTTAGCGTACAATTCTTCCTTCCTCAATACTTCTAACACTTTTCTCAAATGTTCACCGTGTTCTTGGTCATTCTTTGAGTAAATAAGTATGTCATCAATGAAAACAATGACAAACTTGTCAAGGTATGGTCCACACACTCGGTTCATAAGGTCCATGAACACAGCTGGTGCATTAGTTAAACCAAACGGCATGACCATAAACTCGTAATGACCGTAACGTGTTCTGAAAGCAGTCTTTGGAATATCATCTTCTTTCACCCGCATTTGATGATACCCGGAACGTAAGTCAATCTTTGAATAAACAGACGAGCCTTGTAGTTGATCAAATAAGTCGTCGATTCTCGGTAGTGGGTAGCGGTTCTTGATGGTAAGTTTGTTCAACTCTCGGTAGTCGATACACAACCTGAATGTACCATCTTTCTTCTTGACAAAGAAAACAGGAGCTCCCCACGGTGATGTGCTTGGTCGAATGAAACCACGCTCTAAAAGTTCTTGTAATTGGCTTTGCAGTTCTTTCATCTCGCTGGGTGCGAGTCTGTAAGGAGCACGAGCTATTGGTGCAGCTCCTGGTACAAGATCTATTTGAAATTCAACGGATCGATGTGGGGGTAATCCCGGTAATTCTTTCGGAAATACATCGGGAAATTCTTTTGCAATGGGAACATCATTGATGCTCTTTTCTTCAGTTTGTACTTTCTCGACGTGTGCTAGAACAGCATAGCAACCTTTTCTTATTAGTTTTTGTGCCTTCAAATTACTAATAAGATGTAGCTTCGTGTTGCCCTTTTCTCCGTACACCATTAAGGGTTTTCCTTTTTCTCGTATAATGCGAATTGCATTTTTGTAACAAACGATCTCCGCTTTCACTTCTTTCAACCAGTCCATACCGATTATCACATCAAAACTCCCTAACTCTACTGGTATCAAATCAATCTTAAATGTTTCGCTAACCAGTTTAATTTCTCGATTCCGACATATATTATCTGCTGAAATTAATTTACCATTTGCTAATTCGAGTAAAAATTTACTATCCAAAGGCGTCAATGGACAACTTAATTTAGCACAAAAATCTCTACTCATATAGCTTCTATCCGCACCCGAATCAAATAAAACGTAAGCAGATTTATTGTCAATAAGAAACGTACCCGTAACAAGCTCCGGGTCTTCCTGTGCCTCTACCGCATTAATATTGAAAACTCTTCCACGGCCTTGTCCATTCGTGTTCTCCTGGTTCGGGCAATTTCTAATAATGTGGCCTGGTTTTCCACATTTATAACAAACTACATTGGCATAACTTGCTCCGACACTACTTGCTCCGCCATTACTCGTTCCGACACCATTTGTTCCTTTCGTTCTATTAACCCCTGGTCCGTAGACCTCACACTTCGCCGCGCTATGACCATTTCTTTTACACTTGTTGCAAAATTTGGTGCAGAACCCCGAGTGATTCTTTTCACACCTTTGGCATAGTTATTTCTGATTGTTGTTGTTGTTGCGGTTATTATTGTTGTTGGGATGATTGTTGTAGTTGCTGTTGTTGTTGTTGTTGTTGTTGTTGTTGTTGTTGGGCCGTTTGTTGTAGTTGCGATTGATGTTGCGATTGTTGGGATAATTGTTGCGATTATTGTTGTAATTGCTGTTGTTGTTGTATTGGTGATTCTTATCACCGTTTTCCTCCCACTTTCTTTTGACTTGCTTCACATTGGCCTCTTCAGCAGTCTGTTCTTTAATTCTTTCTTCAATCTGGTTCACTAGTTTGTGAGCCATTCTACATGCCTGTTGTATGGAGGCGGGCTCGTGTGAACTTATATCTTCTTGGATTCTTTCCGGTAATCCTTTCACAAACGCGTCGATCTTCTCTTCCTCATCTTCGAATGCTCCCGGACACAATAGGCACAATTCTGTGAATCGTCTTTCGTACGTGGTAATATCAAATCCTTGGGTTCGTAACCCTCTAAGTTCTGTCTTGAGCTTATTGACCTCGGTTCTGGGACGGTACTTCTCGTTCATCAAGTGCTTGAATGCTGACCACGGTAGTGCGTACGCATCATCTTGTCCCACTTGCTCTAGATAGGTATTCCACCATGTTAACGCAGAACCTGTGAAGGTATGCGTAGCGTACTTCACTTTGTCCTCTTCAGTACACTTACTTATGGCAAACACCGATTCAACCTTCTCGGTCCACCGTTTCAATCCGATCGGTCCTTCGGTTCCATCAAATTCCAAAGGTTTGCAGGCAGTGAATTCTTTGTAGGTGCATCCTACACGATTTCCTGTACTGCTAGATCCAAGGTTATTGTTGGTATGTAGCGCAGCCTGTACTGCGGCTATGTTTGAAGCTAGAAAAGTACGGAATTCCTCTTCATTCATATTCACGGTGTGTCGAGTAGTCGGTGCCATTTCCTTCAAAATAGTTAAATGGAACAAGTTAATCATACAGAATATTAAGAGTAGTTAATAGTATTTCGTAGCATAATATGAACTCATTTATAAAAGCTTTTTCTTCATATTAGCGTTTTATAAGTTTAAATTCGGGTAGTACCTACCCGTTAAGTTCATACTTAGTAGCTAATATACAATTCAACTACTACAATTCTATATGAAAAACTGATTATAATAATATTTCGCGTTCAAACTTTTATACAATATTTTACAAACTTACAATACCGCTTATTTTACATAAAGCATGAAATATAGCACACAATAACTTTGATACAAGATAGTTGTGAAGACAATTCTAGCTAGTACACAAGTCGTTCAGCAAAGGCAATAAATACACGTAATTCATACGTCCAGAAACAAGTCATGCATTCTGGTTTTACTAGGACTACTTCCCATCCTTGGTCTTGTGCAACATAACCGTTATGGCCGTTGATAAGACAGCGTGTTGTAACGTCATCAAAGGGACGAGGGTTACGTAATGTCCAACAGTCCCGTAATAATCTAAAAACCTCATTTCTTACCCCAATTACCGACTCCGTCACTTGTGGAAACGTTTTGTTTAATAGTTGTAGCCCGATGTTCTTGTTCTCACTTTGGTGAGAAGCGAACATTACTAATCCGTAAGCATAACATGCTTCTTTATGTTGCATGTTAGCCGCTTTTTCTAAATCACGAAGTCCAATATTCGGATATATTGAGTCAAAATAATTTCTTAACCCGTTGCGTAAAATAGCATTTGGGTTCCCCGCAATATATGCGTCAAAGTAAACACATCGTAACTTATGGGTTTCCCAATGTGATATCCCCCATCTTTCAAACGAAAGTCTCTTATAAACCAAGACATTCTTGGAACGTTCTTCGAATGTCTTACAAACTGATCTCGCCTTAAATAGTTGTGCCGAAGAATTCTGGCCGACTCTAGACAAGATTTCATCAATCATGTCTCCGGGTAGGTCTCTTAAAATATTGGGTTGTCTATCCATTTTGTATTTTTAAACTGTAAAATAGACAAGAGTTAGATTCATAAAAAAAAATACTTATTAATACAAGCAATTTTTACATATATCATAAAGCATAAGAACACTATATTCCATATATTACACCACACGAATACAACTATCTTATTCCGACTCGCTCATTTCTTCTTCTTCGGTTTTGGTTCGTTTTGCCAAGTTTCTAGGGATATATGATGTTCCCCTAATACGAACCGTCGTTGTCCACATTGGTTTAGAAAAACCTGGTGGTTTAGAGGTTCCCGGGTCATTGTTACAACTTAAGGACTTCGGGGGTTGACGATACATATAAAGTTCATCGGGGTTGGAATTAGATTTCTCTATTTTTATGCCCTTTCCCTTATTATTTTCTTTTGCCTTTTTAAATTCAGTTGGGGTAATTTCTATAACATCATCGGAATTCTCGTCGGAATCCGATTCATCGGAGAATTGGTAATCCTCCCAATATTTTGCTTCCTTGGCGGAAACACCATTGACCATAATTAACTTTGGTCGGTTGGTTGAGGATTTTCTTTTACTTAACCGTTTTATTATTTCCCCCACCGGTTCTATTTCTTCATCCGGTTCCGATTCTTCTTCCGGTTCCGATTCTTCTTCCGGTTCCGACTCTTCTTCCGGTTCCTCTTCGGGAACTTGTGAATCAGTCCACAAATTATTCCAATTTACATTTGACTCTTCATTATTATTAGGTGAGTCAATGGGACTTGTTCTAGAGGTAGACATCTATCACATAATATCAAACACGTTTAGAGATTAATATATCACATAATATTCATATGTTAAAAATATATAGTTTCCAACAAAAATGTTAAGCAATCATTTTTAAAGAAAACACGGTCGAAGTCCAGACTCACTAATGCATCCTAACAAACTCGATAAGACACACTAATGCAAATTTTCTGGTTCTCTAAGACCAACGCTCGGATACCAACTGAAATGTCCCGTTCTTATTGATTAAAAACGTTCCATATTAATTGATTTCGTTGCGAGGTTTTGACCTCTATATGAGACGTTTTTCAAAGACTGCATTCATTTTTAAACAAACCATAACCTTTATTTCATCAATAAAGGTTTAAAAAGCTTTACGTAGATTATCAAATAATGATAATCTAATATATCCTGTTTACACACGACCATTACATAATGGTTTACAATACAAATATGTTACAACAAAATAAGTTTCTTGAATGCAGTTTTTACACAATATCATACAAGCATGGACTCCAAATCTTGTCCTTATTTAAGTATGCGACAGCGGAAGCTCTTAATAATCACCTGAGAATAAACATGCTTAAAACGTCAACAAAAATGTTGGTGAGTTATAGGTTTAACCTATATATATCAAATCGTAACAATAGACCACAAGATTTCATATTTCAATACACATCCCATACATAGAGATAAAAATCATTCATATGGTGAACACCTGGTAATCGACAATAACAAGATGCATATATAAGAATATCCCCATCATTCCGGGACACCCTTCGGATATGATATAAATTTCGAAGTACTAAAGCATCCGGTACTTTGGATGGGGTTTGTTAGGCCCAGTAGATCTATCTTTAGGATTCGCGTCAATTAGGGTGTCTGTTCCCTAATTCTTAGATTACCAGACTTAATAAAAAGGGGCATATTCGATTTCGATAATTCAACCATAGAATGTAGTTTCACGTACTTGTGTCTATTTTGTAAATCATTTATAAAACCTGCATGTATTCTCATCCCAAAAATATTAGATTTTAAAAGTGGGACTATAACTCACTTTCACAGATTTTTACTTCGTCGGGAAGTAAGACTTGGCCACTGGTTGATTCACGAACCTATAACAATATATACATATATATCAAAGTATGTTCAAAATATATTTACAACACTTTTAATATATTTTGATGTTTTAAGTTTATTAAGTCAGCTGTCCTCGTTAGTAACCTACAACTAGTTGTCCACAGTTAGATGTACAGAAATAAATCGATAAATATTATCTTGAATCAATCCACGACCCAGTGTATACGTATCTCAGTATTGATCACAACTCAAACTATATATATTTTGGAATCAACCTCAACCCTGTATAGCTAACTCCAACATTCACATATAGAGTGTCTATGGTTGTTCCGAAATATATATAGATGTGTCGACATGATAGGTCGAAACATTGTATACGTGTCTATGGTATCTCAAGATTACATAATATATAATACAAGTTGATTAAGTTATGGTTGGAATAGATTTGTTACCAATTTTCACGTAGCTAAAATGAGAAAAATTATCCAATCTTGTTTTACCCATAACTTCTTCATTTTAAATCCGTTTTGAGTGAATCAAATTGCTATGGTTTCATATTGAACTCTATTTTATGAATCTAAACAAAAAAAGTATAGGTTTCTAGTCGGAAAAATAAGTTACAAGTCGTTTTTGTAAAGGTAGTCATTTCAGTCGAAAGAACGACGTCTAGATGACCATTTTAGAAAACATACTTCCACTTTGAGTTTAACCATAATTTTTGGATATAGTTTCATGTTCATAATAAAAATCATTTTCTCAGAATAACAACTTTTAAATCAAAGTTTATCATAGTTTTTAATTAACTAACCCAAAACAGCCCGCGGTGTTACTACGACGGCGTAAATCCGGTTTTACGGTGTTTTTCGTGTTTCCAGGTTTTAAATCATTAAGTTAGCATATCATATAGATATAGAACATGTGTTTAGTTGATTTTAAAAGTCAAGTTAGAAGGATTAACTTTTGTTTGCGAACAAGTTTAGAATTAACTAAACTATGTTCTAGTGATTACAAGTTTAAACCTTCGAATAAGATAGCTTTATATGTATGAATCGAATGATGTTATGAACATCATTACTACCTTAAGTTCCTTGGATGAACCTACTGGAAAAGAGAAAAATGGATCTAGCTTCAATGGATCCTTGGATGGCTCAAAGTTCTTGAAGCAAAATCATGACACGAAAACAAGTTCAAGTAAGATCATCACTTGAAATAAGATTGTTATAGTTATAGAAATTGAACCAAAGTTTGAATATGATTATTACCTTGTATTAGAATGATAACCTACTGTAAGAAACAAAGATTTCTTGAGGTTGGATGATCACCTTACAAGATTGGAAGTGAGCTAGCAAACTTGAAAGTATTCTTGATTTTATGAAACTAGAACTTTTGGAATTTATGAAGAACACTTAGAACTTGAAGATAGAACTTGAGAGAGTTCAATTAGATGAAGAAAATTGAAGAATGAAAGTGTTTGTAGGTGTTTTTGGTCGTTGGTGTATGGATTAGATATAAAGGATATGTAATTTTGTTTTCATGTAAATAAGTCATGAATGATTACTCATATTTTTTGTAATCTTATGAGATATTTCATGCTAGTTGCCAAATGATGGTTCCCACATGTGTTAGGTGACTCACATGGGCTGCTAAGAGCTGATCATTGGAGTGTATATACCAATAGTACATACATCTAAAAGCTGTGTATTGTACGAGTACGAATACGGGTGCATACGAGTAGAATTGTTGATGAAACTGAACGAGAATGTAATTGTAAGCATTTTTGTTAAGTAGAAGTATTTTGATAAGTGTATTGAAGTCTTTCAAAAGTGTATAAATACATATTAAAACACTACATGTATATACATTTTAACTGAGTCGTTAAGTCATCGTTAGTCGTTACATGTAAGTGTTGTTTTGAAACCTTTAGGTTAACGATCTTGTTAAATGTTGTTAACCCAATGTTTATAATAACAAAAGAGATTTTAAATTATTATATTATCATAATATTATGATGTACGAATATCTCTTAATATGATATATATACATTAAATGTCGTTACAACGATAAACGTTACATATATGTCTCGTTTCAAAATCATTAAGTTAGTAGTCTTGTTTTTACATATGTAGTTCATTGTTAATATAATTAATGATATGTTTACTTATCATAATATCATGTTAACTATATATATAACCATATATATGTCATCATATAGTTTTTTTACAAGTTTTAACGTTCGTGAATCACCGGTCAACTTGGGTGGTCAATTGTCTATATGAAACCTATTTCAATTAATCAAGTCTTAACAAGTTTGATTGCTTAACATGTTGGAAACATTTAATCATGTAAACATCAATCTCAATTAATATATATAAACATGGAAAAGTTCGGGTCACTACACCGTATGTCAACCACAGTCGATACGTGAGTGGTTAGTATCGACCGGGAACATTATACGTTGGAGATTCGTAGTATCGATCGAGAACCAAGTCCGACACCATTATACGTCGACTTTCGACAACCACATCCTAGATCACTCGCGTGTCTAGACTGGATCTAGAACATTATACATCTCTAACGAGTTTTTGCCATGTCACCCGAACCCTTCTTAAGGTGTGAGCTTCGAATCGAGTCGTGGTACATCATGGAAAGTCAGGGCAGGTGTGACCACCCATGGTAGGCAAGGTAAGTTAGCTATAAAGGATTAAAAAGGGACATTTATTTCGAGTGCGATCATACCAGCACTAACGCACCGGATCCCATCAGAACTCCGCAGTTAAGCGTGCTTGGGCGAGAGTAGTACTAGGATGGGTGACCCCCTGGGAAGTCCTCGTGTTGCACCTGAAATGTCCCGTTCTTATTGAAATGTCCCGTTCTTATTGATTAAAAACGTTCCATATTAATTGATTTCGTTGCGAGGTTTTGACCTCTATATGAGACGTTTTTCAAAGACTGCATTCATTTTTAAAACAAACCATAACCTTTATTTCATAAATAAAGGTTTAAAAAGCTTTACGTAGATTATCAAATAATGATAATCTAAAATATCCTGTTTACACACGACCATTACATAATGGTTTACAATACAAATATGTTACATCGAAATCAGTTTCTTGAATGCAGTTTTTACACAATATCATACAAACATGGACTCCAAATCTTGTCCTTATTTTAGTATGCAACAGCGGAAGCTCTTAATATTCACCTGAGAATAAACATGCTTTAAACGTCAACAAAAATGTTGGTGAGTTATAGGTTTAACCTATATATATCAAATCGTAACAATAGACCACAAGATTTCATATTTCAATACACATCCCATACATAGAGATAAAAATCATTCATATGGTGAACACCTGGTAACCGACAATAACAAGATGCATATATAAGAATATCCCCATCATTCCGGGACACCCTTCGGATATGATATAAATTTCGAAGTACTAAAGCATCCGGTACTTTGGATGGGGTTTGTTAGGCCCAATAGATCTATCTTTAGGATTCGCGTCAATTAGGGTGTCTGTTCCCTAATTCTTAGATTACCAGACTTAATAAAAAGGGGCATATTCGATTTCGATAATTCAACCATAGAATGTAGTTTCACGTACTTGTGTCTATTTTGTAAATCATTTATAAAACCTGCATGTATTCTCATCCCAAAAATATTAGATTTTAAAAGTGGGACTATAACTCACTTTCACAGATTTTTACTTCGTCGGGAAGTAAGACTTGGCCACTGTTGATTCACGAACCTATAACAATATATACATATATATTAAAGTATGTTCAAAATATATTTACAACACTTTTAATATATTTTGATGTTTTAAGTTTATTAAGTCAGCTGTCCTCGTTAGTAACCTATAACTAGTTGTCCACAGTTAGATGTACAGAAATAAATTGATAAATATTATCTTGAATCAATCCACGACCCAGTGTATACGTATCTCAGTATTGATCACAACTCAAACTATATATATTTTGGAATCAACCTCAACCCTGTATAGCTAACTCCAACATTCACATATAGAGTGTCTATGGTTGTTCCGAAATATATATAGATGTGTCGACATGATAGGTTGAAACATTGTATACGTGTCTATGGTATCTCAAGATTACATAATATACAATACAAGTTGATTAAGTTATGGTTGGAATAGATTTGTTACCAATTTTCACGTAGCTAAAATGAGAAAAATTATCCAATCTTGTTTTACCCATAACTTCTTCATTTTAAATCCGTTTTGAGTGAATCAAATTGCTATGGTTTCATATTGAACTCTATTTTATGAATCTAAACAGAAAAAGTATAGGTTTATAGTCGGAAAAATAAGTTACAAGTCGTTTTTGTAAAGGTAGTCATTTCAGTCGAAAGAACGACGTCTAGATGACCATTTTAGAAAACATACTTCCACTTTGAGTTTAACCATAATTTTTGGATATAGTTTCATGTTCATAATAAAAATCATTTTCTCAGAATAACAACTTTTAAATCAAAGTTTATCATAGTTTTTAATTAACTAACCCAAAACAGCCCGCGGTGTTACTACGACGGCGTAAATCCGGTTTTACGGTGTTTTTCGTGTTTCTAGGTTTTAAATCATTAAGTTAGCATATCATATAGATATAGAACATGTGTTTAGTTGATTTTAAAAGTCAAGTTAGAAGGATTAACTTTTGTTTGCGAACAAGTTTAGAATTAACTAAACTATGTTCTAGTGATTACAAGTTTAAACCTTCGAATAAGATAGCTTTATATGTATGAATCGAATGATGTTATGAACATCATTACTACCTTAATTTCCTTGGATAAACCTACTGGAAAAGAGAAAAATGGATCTAGCTTCAATGGATCCTTGGATGGCTCGAAGTTCTTGAAGCAGAATCATGACACGAAAACAAGTTCAAGTAAGATCATCACTTGAAATAAGATTGTTATAGTTATAGAAATTGAACCAAAGTTTGAATATGATTATTACCTTGTATTAGAATGATAACCTACTGTAAGAAACAAAGATTTCTTGAGGTTGGATGATCACCTTACAAGATTGGAAGTGAGCTAGCAAACTTGAAAGTATTCTTGATTTTATGAAACTAGAACTTTTGGAATTTATGAAGAACACTTAGAACTTGATGATAGAACTTGAGAGAGATCAATTAGATGAAGAAAATTGAAGAATGAAAGTGTTTGTAAGTGTTTTTGGTCGTTGGTGTATGGATTAGATATAAAGGATATGTAATTTTGTTTTCATGTAAATAAGTCATGAATGATTACTCATATTTTTGTAATTTTATGAGATATTTCATGCTAGTTGCCAAATGATGGTTCCCACATGTGTTAGGTGACTCACATGGGCTGCTAAGAGCTGATCATTGGAGTGTATATACCAATAGTACATAGATCTAAAAGCTGTGTATTGTACGAGTACGAATACGGGTGCATACGAGTAGAATTGTTGATGAAACTGAACGAGGATGTAATTGTAAGCATTTTTGTTAAGTAGAAGTATTTTGATAAGTGTCTTGAAGTCTTTCAAAAGTGTATGAATACATATTAAAACACTACATGTATATACATTTTAACTGAGTCGTTAAGTCATCGTTAGTCGTTACATGTAAATGTTGTTTTGAAACCTTTAGGTTAACGATCTTGTTGAATGTTGTTAACCCATTGTTTATTATAACAAATGAGATATTAAATTGTTATATTATCATGATATTATGATATATAATATATCTCAGTATGATGTATATACAGTTAAATGTCGTTACAACGATAATCGTTACATATATGTCTCGTTTCGAAATCATTAAGTTAGTAGTCTTATTTTTACATATGTATTTCATTGTTAATATACTTAATAATATATTTACTTATCATTTAACATAATTAACCAAGTGTATCAATATCTTAATATGATTCATATGTACCTAGTAAGACGTTGTTATAACGATAATCGTTATATATATCGTTTTCGAGTTTCTTAAATTAATAGTCTCATTTTTATGTATATAACTCATTGTTAAAATACCTAATGAGATAAATACTTATAATAAAAACATGTTAACTATATATATAACCATATATATGTCATCGTATAGTTTTTACAAGTTTTACGTTCGTGAATCACCGGTCAACTTGGGTGGTCAATTGTCTATATGAAACATATTTCAATTAATCAAATCTTAACAAGTTTGATTGCTTAACATGTTGGAAACATTTAATCATGTAAATATCAATCTCAATAAATATATATAAACATGGAAAAGTTCGGGTCACTACAGTACCTACCCGTTAAATAAATTTCGTCCCGAAATTTTAAGCTGTTGAAGGTGTTGACGAATCTTCTGGAAATAGATGCGGGTATTTCTTCTTCATCTGATCTTCACGCTCCCAGGTGAACTCGGGTCCTCTACGAGCATTCCATCGAACCTTAACAAGTGGTATCTTGTTTTGCTTAAGTCTTTTAACCTCACGATCCATTATTTCGACGGGTTCTTCGATGAATTGGAGTTTTTCGTTGATTTGGATTTCATCTAACGGAATAGTGAGATCTTCTTTAGCAAAACATTTCTTCAAATTCGAGACGTGGAAAGTGTTATGTACAGCCGCGAGTTGTTGAGGTAACTCAAGTCGGTAAGCTACTGGTCCGACACGATCAATAATCTTGAATGGTCCAATATACCTTGGATTTAATTTCCCTCGTTTACCAAATCGAACAACGCCTTTCCAAGGTGCAACTTTAAGCATGACCATCTCTCCAATTTCAAATTCTATATCTTTTCTTTTAATGTCAGCGTAGCTCTTTTGTCGACTTTGGGCGGTTTTCAACCGTTGTTGAATTTGGATGATCTTCTCTGTAGTTTCTTGTATAATCTCCGGACCCGTAATCTGTCTATCCCCCACTTCACTCCAACAAATCGGAGACCTGCACTTTCTACCATAAAGTGCTTCAAACGGCGCCATCTCAATGCTTGAATGGTAGCTGTTGTTGTAGGAAAATTCTGCTAACGGTAGATGTCGATCCCAACTGTTTCCGAAATCAATAACACATGCTCGTAGCATGTCTTCAAGCGTTTGTATCGTCCTTTCGCTCTGCCCATCAGTTTGTGGATGATAGGCAGTACTCATGTCTAGACGAGTTCCTAATGCTTGTTGTAATGTCTGCCAGAATCTTGAAATAAATCTGCCATCCCTATCAGAGATAATAGAGATTGGTATTCCATGTCTGGAGACGACTTCCTTCAAATACAGTCGTGCTAACTTCTCCATCTTGTCATCTTCTCTTATTGTCAGGAAGTGTGCTGATTTGGTGAGACGATCAACTATTACCCAAATAGTATCAAAACCACTTGCAGTCCTTGGCAATTTAGTGATGAAATCCATGGTAATGTTTTCCCATTTCCATTCCGGGATTTCGGGTTGTTGAAGTAGACCTGATGGTTTCTGATGCTCAGCTTTGACCTTAGAACACGTCAAACATTCTCCTACGTATTTAGCAACATCGGCTTTCATACCCGGCCACCAAAAATGTTTCTTGAGATCCTTGTACATCTTCCCCGTTCCAGGATGTATTGAGTATCTGGTTTTATGAGCTTCTCTAAGTACCATTTCTCTCATATCTCCAAATTTTGGTACCCAAATCCTTTCAGCCCTATACCGGGTTCCGTCTTCCCGAATATTAAGATGCTTCTCCGATCCTTTGGGTATTTCATCCTTTAAATTTCCCTCTTTTAAAACTCCTTGTTGCGCCTCCTTTATTTGAGTAGTAAGGTTATTATGAATCATTATATTCATAGATTTTACTCGAATGGGTTCTCTGTCCTTCCTGTTCAAGGCATCGGCTACCACATTTGCCTTCCCCGGGTGGTAACGAATCTCAAAGTCGTAATCATTCAATAATTCAATCCACCTACACTGCCTCATATTCAGTTATTTCTGATTAAATATGTGTTGAAGACTTTTGTGGTCGGTATATATAATACTTTTGACCCCATATAAGTAGTGCCTCCAAGTCTTTAATGCAAAAACAACCGCGCCTAATTCCAAATCATGTGTCGTATAATTTTGTTCGTGAATCTTCAATTGTCTAGACGCATAAGCAATCACCTTCGTTCGTTGCATTAATACACAACCGAGACCTTGCTTTGATGCATCACAATAAATCACAAAATCATCATTCCCTTCAGGCAATGACAATATAGGTGCCGTAGTTAGCTTTTTCTTCAATAACTGAAACGCTTTCTCTTGTTCATCATTCCATTCAAATTTCTTCCCTTTATGCGTTAATGCAGTCAAGGGTTTTGCTATTCTGGAAAAGTCTTGGATGAACCTTCTGTAGTAACCAGCTAGTCCTAAAAACTGGCGTATGTGTTTCGGAGTTTTCGGGGTTTCCCAC
This sequence comes from Rutidosis leptorrhynchoides, assembly GCF_046630445.1. Lineage (NCBI taxonomy): Eukaryota > Viridiplantae > Streptophyta > Magnoliopsida > Asterales > Asteraceae > Rutidosis > Rutidosis leptorrhynchoides. Next base: position 248,452,647 of record NC_092343.1, read on the forward strand.
TTTTCAACAGTTTCTATCTTTGCCGGATCCACCTTAATACCTTCTTTGTTCACTATGTGACCGAGGAATTGAACTTCTTCCAACCAAAATGCACACTTTGAAAACTTAGCGTACAATTCTTCCTTCCTCAATACTTCTAACACCTTTCTCAAATGTTCACCGTGTTCTTGGTCATTCTTTGAGTAAATAAGTATGTCATCAATGAAAACAATGACAAACTTGTCAAGGTATGGTCCACACACTCGGTTCATAAGGTCCATGAACACAGCTGGTGCATTAGTTAAACCAAACGGCATGACCATAAACTCGTAATGACCGTAACGTGTTCTGAAAGCAGTCTTTGGAATATCATCTTCTTTCACCCGCATTTGATGATACCCGGAACGTAAGTCAATCTTTGAATAAACAGACGAGCCTTGTAGTTGATCAAATAAGTCATCGATTCTCGGTAGTGGGTAGCGGTTCTTGATGGTAAGTTTGTTCAACTCTCGGTAGTCGATACACAACCTGAATGTACCATCTTTCTTCTTGACAAACAAAACAGGAGCTCCCCACGGTGATGTGCTTGGTCGAATGAAACCACGCTCTAAAAGTTCTTGTAATTGGCTTTGTAGTTCTTTCATCTCGCTGGGTGCGAGTCTGTAAGGAGCACGAGCTATTGGTGCAGCTCCTGGTACAAGATCTATTTGAAATTCAACAGATCGATGTGGGGGTAATCCCGGTAATTCTTTCGGAAATACATCAGGAAATTCTTTTGCGACGGGAACATCATTGATGCTCTTTTCTTCAGTTTGTACTTTCTCGACGTGTGCTAGAACAGCATAGCAACCTTTTCTTATTAGTTTTTGTGCCTTCAAATTACTAATAAGATGTAGCTTCGTGTTGCCCTTTTCTCCGTACACCATTAAGGGTTTTCCTTTTTCTCGTATAATGCGAATTGCATTTTTGTAACAAACGATCTCCGCTTTCACTTCTTTCAACCAGTCCATACCGATTATCACATCAAAACTCCCTAACTCTACTGGTATCAAATCAATCTTAAATGTTTCGCTAACCAGTTTAATTTCTCGATTCCGACATATATTATCTGCTGAAATTAATTTACCATTTGCTAATTCGAGTAAAAATTTACTATCCAAAGGCGTCAATGGACAACTTAATTTAGCACTAAAATCTCTACTCATATAGCTTCTATCCGCACCCGAATCAAATAAAACGTAAGCAGATTTATTGTCAATAAGAAACGTACCCGTAACAAGCTTCGGGTCTTCCTGTGCCTCTGCCGCATTAATATTGAAAACTCTTCCACGGCCTTGTCCATTCGTGTTCTCCTGGTTCGGGCAATTTCTAATAATGTGGCCTGGTTTTCCACATTTATAACAAACTACATTGGCATAACTTGCTCCGACACTACTTGCTCCGCCATTACTCGTTCCGACACCATTTGTTCCTTTCGTTCTATTAACCCCTGGTCCGTAGACCTCACACTTCGCTGCGCTATGACCATTTCTTTTACACTTGTTGCAAAATTTGGTGCAGAACCCCGAGTGATTCTTTTCACACCTTTGGCATAGCTGCTTCTGATTGTTGTTGTTGTTGCGGTTATTATTGTTGTTGGGATGATTGTTGTAGTTGTTGTTGTTGTTGTTGTTGTTGGGCCGTTTGTTGTAGTTGCGATTGATGTTGCGATTGTTGGGATAATTGTTGCGATTATTGTTGTAATTGCTGTTGTTGTTGTATTGGTGATTCTTATCACCGTTTTCCTCCCACTTTCTTTTGACTTGCTTCACATTGGCCTCTTCAGCAGTCTGTTCTTTAATTCTTTCTTCAATTTGGTTCACGAGTTTGTGAGCCATTCTACATGCCTGTTGTATGGAGGCGGGCTCGTGTGAACTTATATCTTCTTGGATTCTTTCCGATAATCCTTTCACAAACGCGTCGATCTTCTCTTCCTCATCTTCGAATGCTCCCGGACACAATAGGCACAATTCTGTGAATCGTCTTTCGTACGTGGTAATATCAAATCCTTGGGTTCGTAACCCTCTAAGTTCTGTCTTGAGCTTATTGACCTCGGTTCTGGGACGGTACTTCTCGTTCATCAAGTGCTTGAATGCTGACCACGGTAGTGCGTACGCATCGTCTTGTCCCACTTGCTCTAGATAGGTATTCCACCATGTTAACGCAGAACCTGTGAAGGTATGCGTAGCGTACTTTACTTTGTCCTCTTCAGTACACTTACTTATGGCAAACACCGATTCGACCTTCTCGGTCCACCGTTTCAATCCGATCGGTCCTTCGGTTCCATTAAATTCCAAAGGTTTGCAGGCAGTGAATTCTTTGTAGGTGCATCCTACACGATTTCCTGTACTGCTAGATCCAAGGTTATTGTTGGTATGTAGCGCAGCCTGTACTGCGGCTATGTTTGAAGCTAGAAAAGTACGGAATTCCTCTTCATTCATATTCACGGTGTGTCGAGTAGTCGGTGCCATTTCCTTCAAAATAGTTAAATGGAACAAGTTAATCATACAGAATATTAAGAGTAGTTAATAGTATTTCGTAGCATAATATGAACTCATTTATAAAAGCTTTTTCTTCATATTAGCGTTTTATAAGTTTAAATTCGGGTAGTACCTACCCGTTAAGTTCATACTTAGTAGCTAATATACAATTCAACTACTACAATTCTATATGAAAAACTGATTATAATAATATTTCGCGTTCAAACTTTTATACAATATTTTACAAACTTACAATACCGCTTATTTTACATAAAGCATGAAATATAGCACACAATAACTTTGATACAAGATAGTTGTGAAGACAATTCTAGCTAGTACACAAGTCGTTCAGCAAAGGCAATAAAGACACGTAATTCATACGTCCAGAAACAAGTCATGCATTCTGGTTTTACTAGGACTACTTCCCATCCTTGGTCTTGTGCAACATAACTGTTATGGCCGTTGATAAGACAGCGTGTTGTAACGTCATCAAAGGGACGAGGGTTACGTAATGTCCAACAGTCCCGTAATAATCTAAAAACCTCATTTCTTACCCCAATTACCGACTCCGTCACTTGTGGAAATGTTTTGTTTAATAGTTGTAGCCCGATGTTCTTGTTCTCACTTTGGTGAGAAGCGAACATTACTAATCCGTAAGCATAACATGCTTCTTTATGTTGCATGTTAGCCGCTTTTTCTAAATCACGAAGTCCAATATTCGGATATATTGAGTCAAAATAATTTCTTAACCCGTTGCGTAAAATAGCATTTGGGTTCCCCGCAATATATGCGTCAAAGTAAACACATCGTAACTTATGGGTTTCCCAATGTGATATCCCCCATCTTTCAAACGAAAGTCTCTTATAAACCAAGACATTCTTGGAACGTTCTTCGAATATCTTACAAACTGATCTCGCCTTAAATAGTTGTGCCGAAGAATTCTGGCCGACTCTAGACAAGATTTCATCAATCATGTCTCCGGGTAGGTCTCTTAAAATATTGGGTTGTCTATCCATTTTGTGTTTTTAAACTGTAAAATAGACAAGAGTTAGATTCATAAAAAAATACTTATTAATACAAGCAATTTTTACATATATCATAAAGCATAAGAACACTATATTACATATATTACACCACACGAATACAACTATGTTATTCCGACTCGCTCGTTTCTTCTTCTTCGGTTTTGGTTCGTTTTGCCAAGTTTCTAGGGATATATGATGTTCCCCTAATACGAGCCGTCGTTGTCCACATTGGTTTAGAAAAACCTGGTGGTTTAGAGGTTCCCGGGTCATTGTTACAACTTAAGGACTTCGGGGGTTGACGATACATATAAAGTTCATCGGGGTTGGAATTAGATTTCTCTATTTTTATGCCCTTTCCCTTATTATTTTCTTTTGCCTTTTTAAATTCAGTTGGGGTAATTTCTATAACATCATCGGAATTCTCGTCGGAATCCGATTCATCGGAGAATTGGTAATCCTCCCAATATTTTGCTTCCTTGGCGGAAACACCATTGACCATAATTAACTTTGGTCGGTTGGTTGAGGATTTTCTTTTACTTAACCATTTTATTATTTCCCCCACCGGTTCTATTTCTTCATCCGGTTCCGATTCTTCTTCCGGTTCCGATTCTTCTTCCGGTTCCGACTCTTCTTCCGGTTCCTCTTCGGGAACTTGTGAATCAGTCCACAAATCATTCCAATTTACATTTGACTCTTCATTATTATTAGGTGAGTCAATGGGACTTGTTCTAGAGGTAGACATCTATCACATAATATCAAACACGTTAAGAGATTAATATATCACATAATATTCATATGTTAAAAATATATAGTTTCCAACAAAAATGTTAAGCAATCATTTTTAAAGAAAACACGGTCGAAGTCCAGACTCACTAATGCATCCTAACAAACTCGATAAGACACACTAATGCAAATTTTCTGGTTCTCTAAGACCAACGCTCGGATACCAACTGAAATGTCCCGTTCTTATTGATTAAAAACGTTCCATATTAATTGATTTCGTTGCGAGGTTTTGACCTCTATATGAGACGTTTTTCAAAGACTGCATTCATTTTTAAAACAAACCATAACCTTTATTTCATAAATAAAGGTTTAAAAAGCTTTACGTAGATTATCAAATAATGATAATCTAAAATATCCTGTTTACACACGACCATTACATAATGGTTTACAATACAAATATGTTACATCGAAATCAGTTTCTTGAATGCAGTTTTTACACAATATCATACAAACATGGACTCCAAATCTTGTCCTTATTTTAGTATGCAACAGCGGAAGCTCTTAATATTCACCTGAGAATAAACATGCTTTAAACGTCAACAAAAATGTTGGTGAGTTATAGGTTTAACCTATATATATCAAATCGTAACAATAGACCACAAGATTTCATATTTCAATACACATCCCATACATAGAGATAAAAATCATTCATATGGTGAACACCTGGTAACCGACAATAACAAGATGCATATATAAGAATATCCCCATCATTCCGGGACACCCTTCGGATATGATATAAATTTCGAAGTACTAAAGCATCCGGTACTTTGGATGGGGTTTGTTAGGCCCAATAGATCTATCTTTAGGATTCGCGTCAATTAGGGTGTCTGTTCCCTAATTCTTAGATTACCAGACTTAATAAAAAGGGGCATATTCGATTTCGATAATTCAACCATAGAATGTAGTTTCACGTACTTGTGTCTATTTTGTAAATCATTTATAAAACCTGCATGTATTCTCATCCCAAAAATATTAGATTTTAAAAGTGGGACTATAACTCACTTTCACAGATTTTTACTTCGTCGGGAAGTAAGACTTGGCCACTGTTGATTCACGAACCTATAACAATATATACATATATATTAAAGTATGTTCAAAATATATTTACAACACTTTTAATATATTTTGATGTTTTAAGTTTATTAAGTCAGCTGTCCTCGTTAGTAACCTATAACTAGTTGTCCACAGTTAGATGTACAGAAATAAATTGATAAATATTATCTTGAATCAATCCACGACCCAGTGTATACGTATCTCAGTATTGATCACAACTCAAACTATATATATTTTGGAATCAACCTCAACCCTGTATAGCTAACTCCAACATTCACATATAGAGTGTCTATGGTTGTTCCGAAATATATATAGATGTGTCGACATGATAGGTCGAAACATTGTATACGTGTCTATGGTATCTCAAGATTACATAATATACAATACAAGTTGATTAAGTTATGGTTGGAATAGATTTGTTACCAATTTTCACGTAGCTAAAATGAGAAAAATTATCCAATCTTGTTTTACCCATAACTTCTTCATTTTAAATCCGTTTTGAGTGAATCAAATTGCTATGGTTTCATATTGAACTCTATTTTATGAATCTAAACAGAAAAAGTATAGGTTTATAGTCGGAAAAATAAGTTACAAGTCGTTTTTGTAAAGGTAGTCATTTCAGTCGAAAGAACGACGTCTAGATGACCATTTTAGAAAACATACTTCCACTTTGAGTTTAACCATAATTTTTGGATATAGTTTCATGTTCATAATAAAAATCATTTTCTCAGAATAACAACTTTTAAATCAACGTTTATCATAGTTTTTAATTAACTAACCCAAAACAGCCCGCGGTGTTACTACGACGGCGTAAATCCGGTTTTACGGTGTTTTTCGTGTTTCTAGGTTTTAAATCATTAAGTTAGCATATCATATAGATATAGAACATGTGTTTAGTTGATTTTAAAAGTCAAGTTAGAAGGATTAACTTTTGTTTGCGAACAAGTTTAGAATTAACTAAACTATGTTCTAGTGATTACAAGTTTAAACCTTCGAATAAGATAGCTTTATATGTATGAATCGAATGATGTTATGAACATCATTACTACCTTAATTTCCTTGGATAAACCTACTGGAAAAGAGAAAAATGGATCTAGCTTCAATGGATCCTTGGATGGCTCGAAGTTCTTGAAGCAGAATCATGACACGAAAACAAGTTCAAGTAAGATCATCACTTGAAATAAGATTGTTATAGTTATAGAAATTGAACCAAAGTTTGAATATGATTATTACCTTGTATTAGAATGATAACCTACTGTAAGAAACAAAGATTTCTTGAGGTTGGATGATCACCTTACAAGATTGGAAGTGAGCTAGCAAACTTGAAAGTATTCTTGATTTTATGAAACTAGAACTTTTGGAATTTATGAAGAACACTTAGAACTTGAAGATAGAACTTGAGAGAGATCAATTAGATGAAGAAAATTGAAGAATGAAAGTGTTTGTAAGTGTTTTTGGTCGTTGGTGTATGGATTAGATATAAAGGATATGTAATTTTGTTTTCATGTAAATAAGTCATGAATGATTACTCATATTTTTGTAATTTTATGAGATATTTCATGCTAGTTGCCAAATGATGGTTCCCACATGTGTTAGGTGACTCACATGGGCTGCTAAGAGCTGATCATTGGAGTGTATATACCAATAGTACATACATCTAAAAGCTGTGTATTGTACGAGTACGAATACGGGTGCATACGAGTAGAATTGTTGATGAAACTGAACGAGGATGTAATTGTAAGCATTTTTGTTAAGTAGAAGTATTTTGATAAGTGTCTTGAAGTCTTTCAAAAGTGTATGAATACATATTAAAACACTACATGTATATACATTTTAACTGAGTCGTTAAGTCATCGTTAGTCGTTACATGTAAATGTTGTTTTGAAACCTTTAGGTTAACGATCTTGTTGAATGTTGTTAACCCATTGTTTATTATAACAAATGAGATATTAAATTGTTATATTATCATGATATTATGATATATAATATATCTCAGTATGATGTATATACAGTTAAATGTCGTTACAACGATAATCGTTACATATATGTCTCGTTTCGAAATCATTAAGTTAGTAGTCTTATTTTTACATATGTATTTCATTGTTAATATACTTAATAATATATTTACTTATCATTTAACATAATTAACCAAGTGTATCAATATCTTAATATGATTCATATGTACCTAGTAAGACGTTGTTATAACGATAATCGTTATATATATCGTTTTCGAGTTTCTTAAATTAATAGTCTCATTTTTATGTATATAACTCATTGTTAAAATACCTAATGAGATAAATACTTATAATAAAAACATGTTAACTATATATATAACCATATATATGTCATCGTATAGTTTTTACAAGTTTTACGTTCGTGAATCACCGGTCAACTTGGGTGGTCAATTGTCTATATGAAACATATTTCAATTAATCAAATCTTAACAAGTTTGATTGCTTAACATGTTGGAAACATTTAATCATGTAAATATCAATCTCAATTAATATATATAAACATGGAAAAGTTCGGGTCACTACACTTATTGATTAAAAACGTTCCATATTAATTGATTTCGTTGCGAGGTTTTGACCTCTATATGAGACATTTTTCAAAGACTGCATTCATTTTAAAACAAACCATAACCTTTATTTCATCAATAAAGGTTTAAAAAGCTTTACGTATATTATCAAATAATGATAATCTAAAATATCCTGTTTACACACGACCATTACATAATGGTTTACAATACAAATATGTTACAACAAAATAAGTTTCTTGAATGCAGTTTTTACACAATATCATACAAGCATGGACTCCAAATCTCGTCCTTATTTAAGTATGCGACATCGGAAGCTCTTAATAATCACCTAAGAATAAACATGCTTAAAACGTCAACAAAAATGTTGGTGAGTTATAGGTTTAACCTATATATATCAAATCATAATAATAGACCACAAGATTTCATATTTCAATACACATCCCATACATAGAGATAAAAATCATTCATATGGTGAACACCTGGTAACCGACATTAACAAGATGCATATATAAGAATATCTCCATCATTCCGGGACACCCTTCGGATATGATATAAATTTTGAAGTACTAAAGCATCCGGTACTTTGGATGGGGCTTGTTGGGCCCAATAGATCTATCTTTAGGATTCGCGTCAATTAGGGTGTCTGTTCCCTAATTCTTAGATTACCAGACTTAATAAAAAGGGGCATATTCGATTTCGATAATTCAACCATAGAATGTAGTTTCAAGTACTTGTGTCTATTTTGTAAATCATTTATAAAACCTGCATGTATTCTCATCCTAAAAGTATTAGATTTTAAAAGTGGGACTATAACTCACTTTCACAGATTTTTACTTCGTTGGGAAGTAAGACTTGGCCACTGGTTGATTCACGAACCTATAACAATATATACATATATATCAAAGTATGTTCAAAATATATTTACAACACTTTTAATATATTTTGATGTTTTAAGTTTATTAAGTCAGCTGTCCTCGTTAGTAACCTACAACTAGTTGTCCACAGTTAGATGTACAGAAATAAATCGATAAATATTATCTTGAATCAATCCACGACCCAGTGTATACGTATCTCAGTATTGATCACAACTCAAACTATATGTATTTTGGAATCAACCTCAACCCTGTATAGCTAACTCCAACATTCACATATAGAGTGTCTATGGTTGTTCCGAAATATATATAGATGTGTCGACATGATAGGTCGAAACATTGTATACGTGTCTATGGTATCTCAAGATTACATAATATACAATACAAGTTGATTAAGTTATGGTTGGAATAGATTTGTTACCAATTTTCACTTAGCTAAAATGAGAAAAATTATCCAATCTTGTTTTACCCATAACTTCTTCATTTTAAATCCGTTTTGAGTGAATCAAATTGCTATGGTTTCATATTGAACTCTATTTTATGAATCTAAATAGAAAAAGTATAGGTTTATAGTCGGAAAAATAAGTTACAAGTCGTTTTTGTAAAGGTAGTCATTTCAGTCGAAAGAACGACGTCTAGATGACCATTTTAGAAAACATACTTCCACTTTGAGTTTAACCATAATTTTTGGATATAGTTTCATGTTCATAATAACAATCATTTTCTCAGAATAACAACTTTTAAATCAAAGTTTATCATAGTTTTTAATTAACTAACCCAAAACAGCCCGCGGTGTTACTACGACAGCGTAAATCCGGTTTTACGGTGTTTTTCGTGTTTCCAGGTTTTAAATCATTAAGTTAGCATATCATATAGATATAGAACATGTGTTTAGTTGATTTTAAAAGTCAAGTTAGAAGGATTAACTTTTGTTTGCGAACAAGTTTAGAATTAACTAAACTATGTTCTAGTGATTACAAGTTTAAACCTTCGAATAAGATAGCTTTATATGTATGAATCGAATGATGTTATGAATATCATTACTACCTTAAGTTCCTTGGATAAACCTACTGGAAAAGAGAAAAATGGATAGCTTCAACGGATCCTTGGATGGCTCGAAGTTCTTGAAGCAGAATCATGACACGAAAACAAGTTCAAGTAAGATCATCACTTGAAATAAGATTGTTATAGTTATAGAAATTGAACCAAAGTTTGAATATGATTATTACCTTGTATTATAATGATAACCTACTGTAAGAAACAAAGATTTCTTGAGGTTGTATGATCACCTTACAAGATTGGAAGTGAGCTAGCAAACTTGAAAGTATTCTTGATTTTATGTAACTAGAACTTGTAGAATATATGAAGAACACTTAGAACTTGAAGATAGAACTTGAGAGAGATCAATTAGATGAAGAAAATTGAAGAATTAAAGTGTTTGTAGGTGTTTTTGGTCGTTGGTGTATGGATTAGATATAAAGGATATGTAATTTTGTTTTCATGTAAATAAGTCATGAATGATTACTCATATTTTTGTAATTTTATGAGATATTTCATGCTAGTTGCCAAATGATAGTTCCCACATGTGTTAGGTGACTCACATGGGCTGCTAAGAGCTGATCATTGGAGTGTATATACCAATAGTACATAGATCTAAAAGCTGTGTATTGTACGAGTACGAATACGGGTGCATACGAGTAGAATTGTTGATGAACCTGAACGAGGATGTAATTGTAAGCATTTTTGTTAAGTAGAAGTATTTTGATAAGTGTATTGAAGTCTTTCAAAAGTGTATAAATACACATTAAAACACTACATGTATATACATTTTCACTGAATCGTTAAGTCATCGTTAGTCGTTACATGTAAGTGTTGTTTTGAAACCTTTAGGTTAACGATCTTGTTAAATGTTGTTAACCCAATGTTTATAATATCAAATGAGATTTTAAATTATTATATTATCATGATATTATCATGTATTAATATCTCTTAATATGATATATATATACATTAAATGTCTTTACAACGATAATCGTTACATATATGTCTCGTTTAAAAATCATTAAGTTAGTAGTCTTGTTTTTACATATGTAGTTCATTGTTAATATACTTAATGATATGTTTACTTATCATAGTATCATGTTAACTATATATATATCCATATATATGTCATCGTATAGTTTTTACAAGTTTTAATGTTCGTAAATCACTGGTCAACTTGGGTGGTCAATTGTCTATATGAAACATATTTCAATTAATCAAGTCTTAACAAGTTTGGTTGCTTAACATGTTGGAAACATTTAATCATGTAAATATCAATCTCAATTAATATATATAAACATGGAAAAGTTCGGGTCACTACAGTACCTACCCGTTAAATAAATTTCGTCCCGAAATTTTAAGCTGTTGAAGGTGTTGACGAATCTTCTAGAAATAGATGCGGGTATTTCTTCTTCATCTGATCTTCACGCTCCCAGGTGAACTCGTGTGACGACCCCGTCAAAACACTTAACGGATCCGTCAGTTGGTCCCATAGCTTGATCGGACTTAAATGAATTAAATAAACAAAGTTGCATTCTTTTATTTCAAAATGTTCCCCAAAAAGGAAACAAACCAAATTAAGTAGTTTGAAAACCAACCAACCATAATATGAAACCAAAAGTTGACACAAAACATTGCCAACAATCCCACAATTTAAATTATCCAAAATAGAATGCAAACTTAAGTTTCATAAATTGTTTCATAAAATCTGCCCAAATGCATGCAGACTCTTCTAACGACAGCGGAAGCATCAAATAACTCAAGTACCTGTGAAAACATGCAAGTAAACTGTCAACACAAAGGTTGAGTGAATTATAGGTTTAAATAAATAAGTAAACTTTAGACCACAAGATTTAAAAATGTTAGAAAACATTAAACATTATTCCATTATCAATGAGCCACCTGGTAACCACTTAACCCTTTATTTACCCTTGCCAAACACAATAAAAATATACACTTGGACAGTGTATCTACAACAAATTACGAAGTACTAAACATTCCGATTATAAATTGCTAGCGCGACTAGCTCGAAATGGGGTTGTCAAACCCGATAGATCTATCCGTAGGATTCGCGTTCACCGGTAGAAACCAATGATTACAGTTACCAGACTAGGGAATATTTTTGTCCAACTCACAATGATTAATTAAATTTAACTGTTACTTGTGTCTAAACGTAAATAAAAATCTGCATGTAATCACATCCCAAAAATATACTTTGAAAAGTATGTAAAAACGGGACTATAACTCACCTTAAATAGCAACTGAAGAAATCTCACAAACAAGCGAACAGCACGTAAAGTAAAGTGATCAAGAAAGATCACAACGCCGACCTATAAATAAAGCAGGTCGAAATAAATAACTAACTTAGGCCAAGTCTTAGTATGATAGCTATTGTACATGTTGCAAGTAGGCATAGAACATTACTCAGCAAGCATCGGTTTGATTGGAACAGCATAAGGACACACACTTTCTATTTTTAGAAAGTTTCTATTTTTAGCAGGTTTCCATTTTTGGAAAGTTTTCTATTTTAGGAAAGTTTCTATTTTTGGAAAGTTTCTATTTTTGGAAAGTTTCTATTTTTGGAAAGTTTCCAAATTTAGAAAGTTCTATTTTTAGAAAGTTTTGAAGTTAGGAAAGTTTCCTTATTTAGAAAGTCAACAGAAGTCAACTGAAAGTCAAAGTCAACCGAAAGTCAACTCAAAAGTCAACCTGTAGTGACCCGAACTTTTCCATGTTTATATATATTAATTGAGATTGATGTTTACATGATTAAATGTTTCCAACATGTTAAGCAATCAAACTTGTTAAGACTTGATTAATTGAAATAGGTTTCATATAGACAATTGACCACCCAAGTTGACCGGTGATTCACGAACGTTAAAACTTGTAAAAAAACTATATGATGACATATATATGGTTATATATATAGTTAACATGATATTATGATAAGTAAACATATCATTAATTATATTAACAATGAACTACATATGTAAAAACAAGACTACTAACTTAATGATTTTGAAACGAGACATATATGTAACGTTTATCGTTGTAACGACATTTAATGTATATATATCATATTAAGAGATATTCGTACATCATAATATCATGATAATATAATAATTTAAAATCTCTTTTGTTATTATAAACATTGGGTTAACAACATTTAACAAGATCGTTAACCTAAAGGTTTCAAAACAACACTTACATGTAACGACTAACGATGACTTAACGACTCAGTTAAAATGTATATACATGTAGTGTTTTAATATGTATTCATACACTTTTGAAAGACTTCAAGACACTTATCAAAATACTTCTACTTAACAAAAATGCTTACAATTACATCCTCGTTCAGTTTCATCAACAATTCTACTCGTATGCACCCGTATTCGTACTCGTACAATACACAGCTTTTAGATGTATGTACTATTGGTATATACACTCCAATGATCAGCTCTTAGCAGCCCATGTGAGTCACCTAACACATGTGGGAACCATCATTTGGCAACTAGCATGAAATATCTCATAAAATTACAAAAATATGAGTAATCATTCATGACTTATTTACATGAAAACAAAATTACATATCCTTTATATCTAATCCATACACCAACGACCAAAAACACCTACAAACACTTTCATTCATCAATTTTCTTCATCTAATTGATCTCTCTCAAGTTCTATCTTCAAGTTCTAAGTGTTCTTCATAAATTTCAAAAGTTCTAGTTTCATAAAATCAAGAATACTTTCAAGATTGCTAGCTCACTTCCAATCTTGTAAGGTGATCATCCAACCTCAAGAAATCTTTGTTTCTTACAGTAGGTTATCATTCTAATACAAGGTAATAATCATATTCAAACTTTGGTTCAATTTCTATAACTATAACAATCTTATTTCAAGTGATGATCTTACTTGAACTTGTTTTCGTGTCATGATTTTGCTTCAAGAACTTTGAGCCATCCAAGGATCCATTGAAGCTAGATCCATTTTTCTCTTTTCCAGTAGGTTCATCCAAGGAACTTAAGGTAGTAATGATGTTCATAACATCATTCGATTCATACATATAAAGCTATCTTATTCGAAGGTTTAAACTTGTAATCACTAGAACATAGTTTAGTTAATTCTAAACTTGTTCGCAAACAAAAGTTAATCCTTCTAACTTGACTTTTAAAATCAACTAAACACATGTTCTATATCTATATGATATGCTAACTTAATGATTTAAAACCTGGAAACACGAAAAACACCGTAAAACCGGATTTACGCCGTCGTAGTAACACCGCGGGCTGTTTTGGGTTAGTTAATTAAAAACTATGATAAACTTTGATTTAAAAGTTGTTATTCTGAGAAAATGATTTTTATTATTAACATGAAACTATATCCAAAAATTATGGTTAAACTCAAAGTGGAAGTATGTTTTCTAAAATGGTCATCTAGACGTCGTTCTTTCGACTGAAATGACTACCTTTACAAAAACGACTTGTAACTTATTTTTCCGACTATAAACCTATACTTTTTCTGTTTAGATTCATAAAATAGAGTTCAATATGAAACCATAGCAATTTGATTCACTCAAAACGGATTTAAAATGAAGAAGTTATGGGTAAAACAAGATTGGATAATTTTTCTCATTTTAGCTACGTGAAAATTGGTAACAAATCTATTCCAACCATAACTTAATCAACTTGTATTGTATATTATGTAATCTTGAGATACCATAGACACGTATACAATGTTTCGACCTATCATGTCGACACATCTATATATATTTCGGAACAACCATAGACACTCTATATGTGAATGTTGGAGTTAGCTATACAGGGTTGAGGTTGATTCCAAAATATATATAGTTTGAGTTGTGATCAATACTGAGATACGTATACACTGGGTCGTGGATTGATTCAAGATAATATTTATCGATTTATTTCTGTACATCTAACTGTGGACAACTAGTTGTAGGTTACTAACGAGGACAGCTGACTTAATAAACTTAAAACATCAAAATATATTAAAAGTGTTGTAAATATATTTTGAACATACTTTGATATATATGTATATATTGTTATAGGTTCGTGAATCAACCAGTGGCCAAGTCTTACTTCCCGACGAAGTAAAAATCTGTGAAAGTGAGTTATAGTCCCACTTTTAAAATCTAATATTTTTGGGATGAGAATACATGCAGGTTTTATAAATGATTTACAAAATAGACACAAGTACGTGAAACTACATTCTATGGTTGAATTATCGAAATCGAATATGCCCCTTTTTATTAAGTCTGGTAATCTGAGAATTAGGGAACAGACACCCTAATTGACGCGAATCCTAAAGATAGATCTATTGGGCCTAACAAACCCCATCCAAAGTACCGGATGCTTTAGTACTTCGAAATTTATATCATATCCGAAGGGTGTCCCGGAATGATGGGGATATTCTTATATATGCATCTTGTTAATGTCGGTTACCAGGTGTTCACCATATGAATGATTTTTATCTCTATGTATGGGATGTGTATTGAAATATGAAATCTTGTGGTCTATTATTATGATTTGATATATATAGGTTAAACCTATAACTCACCAACATTTTTGTTGACGTTTTAAGCATGTTTATTCTCAGGTGATTATTAAGAGCTTCCGCTGTCGCATACTTAAATAAGGACGAGATTTGGAGTCCATGCTTGTATGATATTGTGTAAAAACTGCATTCAAGAAACTTATTTTGTTGTAACATATTTGTATTGTAAACCATTATGTAATGGTCATGTGTAAACAGGATATTTTAGATTATCATTATTTGATAATCTACTTAAAGCTTTTTAAACCTTTATTGATGAAATAAAGGTTATGGTTTGTTTTAAAATGAATGCAGTCTTTGAAAAACGTCTCATATAGAGGTCAAAACCTCGCAACGAAATCAATTAATATGGAACGTTTTTAATCAATAAGAACGGGACATTTCAGTTGGTATCCGAGCGTTGGTCTTAGAGAACCAGAAAATTTGCATTAGTGTGTCTTATCGAGTTTGTTAGGATGCATTAGCGAGTCTGGACTTCGACCGTGTTTTCTTTAAAAATGATTGCTTAACATTTTTGTTGGAAACTATATATTTTTAACATATGAATATTATGTGATATATTAATCTCTTAACGTGTTTGATATTATGTGATAGATGTCTACCTCTAGAACAAGTCCCATTGACTCACCTAATAATAATGAAGAGTTAAATGTAAATTGGAATGATTCGTGGACTGATTCACAAGTTCCCGAAGAGGAACCGGAAGAAGAGTCAGAACCGGAAGAAGAATCGGAACCGGAAGAAGAATCGGAACCGGATGAAGAAATAGAACCGGTGGGGGAAATAATAAAACGGTTAAGTAAAAGAAAATCCTCAACCAACCGACCAAAGTTAATTATGGTCAATGGTGTTTCCGCCAAGGAAGCAAAATATTGGGAGGATTACCAATTCTCCGATGAATCGGATTCCGACGAGAATTCCGATGATGTTATAGAAATTACCCCAACTGAATTTAAAAAGGCAAAAGAAAATAATAAGGGAAAGGGCATAAAAATAGAGAAATCTAATTCCAACCCCGATGAACTTTATATGTATCGTCAACCCCCGAAGTCCTTAAGTTGTAACAATGACCCGGGAACCTCTAAACCACCAGGTTTTTCTAAACCAATGTGGACAACGACGGCTCGTATTAGGGGAACATCATATATCCCTAGAAACTTGGCAAAACGAACCAAAACCCAACAAGAAGAAACGAGCGAGTCGGAATAAAATAGTTGTATTCGTGTGGTGTAATATATGGAATATAGTGTTCTTATGCTTTTTGATATATGTAAAAATTGCTTGTATTAATAAGTATTTTTTTTTTATGAATCTAACTCTTGTCTATTTTACAGTTTAAAAACACAAAATGGATAGACAACCCAATATTTTAAGAGACCTACCCGGAGACATGATTGATGAAATCTTATCTAGAGTCGGCCAGAATTCTTCGGCACAACTATTTAAGGCGAGATCAGTTTGTAAGACATTCGAAGAACGTTCCAAGAATGTCTTGGTTTATAAGAGACTTTCGTTTGAAAGATGGGGGATATCACATTGGGAAACCCATAAGTTACGATGTGTTTACTTTGACGCATATATTGCGGGGAACCCAAATGCTATTTTACGCAACGGGTTAAGAAATTATTTTGACTCAATATATCCGAATATTGGACTTCGTGATTTAGAAAAAGCGGCTAACATGCAACATAAAGAAGCATGTTATGCTTACGGATTAGTAATGTTCGCTTCTCACCAAAGTGAGAACAAGAACATCGGGCTACAACTATTAAACAAAACGTTTCCACAAGTGACGGAGTCGGTAATTGGGGTAAGAAATGAGGTTTTTAGATTATTACGGGACTGTTGGACATTACGTAACCCTCGTCCCTTTGATGACGTTACAACACGCTGTCTTATCAACGGCCATAACGGTTATGTTGCACAAGACCAAGGATGGGAAGTAGTCCTAGTAAAACCAGAATGCATGACTTGTTTCTGGACGTATGAATTACGTGTCTTTATTGCCTTTGCTGAACGACTTGTGTACTAGCTAGAATTGTCTTCACAACTATCTTGTATCAAAGTTATTGTGTGCTATATTTCATGCTTTATGTAAAATAAGCGGTATTGTAAGTTTGTAAAATATTGTATAAAAGTTTGAACGCGAAATATTATTATAATTAGTTTTTCATATAGAATTGTAGTAGTTGAATTGTATATTAGCTACTAAGTATGAACTTAACGGGTAGGTACTACCCGAATTTAAACTTATAAAACGCTAATATGAAGAAAAAGCTTTTATAAATGAGTTCATATTATGCTACGAAATACTATTAACTACTCTTAATATTCTGTATGATTAACTTGTTCTATTTAACTATTTTGAAGGAAATGGCACCGACTACTCGACACACTGTGAATATGAATGAAGAGGAATTCCGTACTTTTCTAGCTTCAAACATAGCCGCAGTACAGGCTGCGCTACATACCAACAATAACCTTGGATCTAGCAGTACAGGAAATCGTGTAGGATGCACCTACAAAGAATTCACTGCCTGCAAACCTTTGGAATTTGATGGAACCGAAGGACCGATCGGATTGAAACGGTGGACCGAGAAGGTTGAATCGGTGTTTGCCATAAGTAAGTGTACTGAAGAGGACAAAGTGAAGTACGCTACGCATACCTTCACAGGTTCTGCATTAACATGGTGGAATACCTATCTAGAGCAAGTGGGACAAGATGATGCGTACGCACTACCGTGGTCAGCATTCAAGCACTTGATGAATGAGAAGTACCGTCCCAGAACCGAGGTCAATAAGCTCAAGACAGAACTTAGAGGGTTACGAACCCAAGGATTTGATATTACCACGTACGAAAGACGATTCACAGAATTGTGCCTATTGTGTCCGGGAGCATTCGAAGATGAGGAAGAGAAGATCGACGCGTTTGTGAAAGGATTACCGGAAAGAATCCAAGAAGATATAAGTTCACACGAGCCCGCCTCCATACAACAGGCATGTAGAATGGCTCACAAACTAGTGAACCAGATTGAAGAAAGAATTAAAGAACAGACTGCTGAAGAGGCCAATGTGAAGCAAGTCAAAAGAAAGTGGGAGGAAAACGGTGATAAGAATCACCAATACAACAACAACAGCAATTACAACAATAATCGTAACAATTATCCCAACAATCGCAACATCAATCGCAACTACAACAAACGGCTCAACAACAACAACAACAACAACAACAACAGCAACTACAACAATCATCCCAACAACAATAATAACCGCAACAACAACAACAATCAGAAGCAACTATGCCAAAGGTGTGAAAAGAATCACTCGGGGTTCTGCACCAAATTTTGCAACAAGTGTAAAAGAAATGGTCATAGCGCGGCGAAGTGTGAGGTCTACGGACCAGGGGTTAATAGAACGAAAGGAACAAATGGTGTCGGAACGAGTAATGGCGGAGCAAGTAGTGTCGGAGCAAGTTATGCCAATGTAGTTTGTTATAAATGTGGAAAACCAGGCCACATTATTAGAAATTGCCCGAACCAGGAGAACACGAATGGACAAGGCCGTGGAAGAGTTTTCAATATTAATGCGGCAGAGGCACAGGAAGACCCGGAGCTTGTTACGGGTACGTTTCTTATTGACAATAAATCTGCTTACGTTTTATTTGATTCGGGTGCGGATAGAAGCTATATGAGTAGAGATTTTTGTGCTAAATTAAGTTGTCCATTGACGCCTTTGGATAGTAAATTTTTACTCGAATTAGCAAATGGTAAATTAATTTCAGCAGATAATATATGTCGGAATCGAGAAATTAAACTGGTTAGCGAAACATTTAAGATTGATTTGATACCAGTAGAGTTAGGGAGTTTTGATGTGATAATCGGTATGGACTGGTTGAAAGAAGTGAAAGCGGAGATCGTTTGTTACAAAAATGCAATTCGCATTATACGAGAAAAAGGAAAACCCTTAATGGTGTACGGAGAAAAGGGCAACACGAAGCTACATCTTATTAGTAATTTGAAGGCACAAAAACTAATAAGAAAAGGTTGCTATGCTGTTCTAGCACACGTCGAGAAAGTACAAACTGAAGAAAAGAGCATCAATGATGTTCCCGTCGCAAAAGAATTTCCTGATGTATTTCCGAAAGAATTACCGGGATTACCCCCACATCGATCCGTTGAATTTCAAATAGATCTTGTACCAGGAGCTGCACCAATAGCTCGTGCTCCTTACAGACTCGCACCCAGCGAGATGAAAGAACTGCAAAGCCAATTACAAGAACTTTTAGAGCGTGGTTTCATTCGACCAAGCACATCACCGTGGGGAGCTCCTGTTTTGTTTGTCAAGAAGAAAGATGGTACATTCAGGTTGTGTATCGACTACCGAGAGTTGAACAAACTTACCATCAAGAACCGCTACCCACTACCGAGAATCGACGACTTATTTGATCAACTACAAGGCTCGTCTGTTTATTCAAAGATTGACTTACGTTCCGGGTATCATCAAATGCGGGTGAAAGAAGATGATATTCCAAAGACTGCTTTCAGAACACGTTACGGTCATTACGAGTTTATGGTCATGCCGTTTGGTTTAACTAATGCACCAGCTGTGTTCATGGACCTTATGAACCGAGTGTGTGGACCATACCTTGACAAGTTTGTCATTGTTTTCATTGATGACATACTTATTTACTCAAAGAATGACCAAGAACACGGTGAACATTTGAGAAAGGTGTTAGAAGTATTGAGGAAGGAAGAATTGTACGCTAAGTTTTCAAAGTGTGCATTTTGGTTGGAAGAAGTTCAATTCCTCGGTCACATAGTGAACAAAGAAGGTATTAAGGTGGATCCGGCAAAGATAGAAACTGTTGAAAAGTGGGAAACCCCGAAAACTCCGAAACACATACGCCAGTTTTTAGGACTAGCTGGTTACTACAGAAGGTTCATCCAAGACTTTTCCAGAATAGCAAAACCCTTGACTGCATTAACGCATAAAGGGAAGAAATTTGAATGGAATGATGAACAAGAGAAAGCGTTTCAGTTATTGAAGAAAAAGCTAACTACGGCACCTATATTGTCATTGCCTGAAGGGAATGATGATTTTGTGATTTATTGTGACGCATCAAAGCAAGGTCTCGGTTGTGTATTAATGCAACGAACGAAGGTGATTGCTTATGCGTCTAGACAATTGAAGATTCACGAACAAAATTATACGACGCATGATTTGGAATTAGGCGCGGTTGTTTTTGCATTAAAGACTTGGAGGCACTACTTATATGGGGTCAAAAGTATTATATATACCGACCACAAAAGTCTTCAACACATATTTAATCAGAAACAACTGAATATGAGGCAGCGTAGGTGGATTGAATTATTGAATGATTACGACTTTGAGATTCGTTACCACCCGGGGAAGGCAAATGTGGTAGCCGATGCCTTGAGCAGGAAGGACAGAGAACCCATTCGAGTAAAATCTATGAATATAATGATTCATAATAACCTTACTACTCAAATAAAGGAGGCGCAACAAGGAGTTTTAAAAGAGGGAAATTTAAAGGATGAAATACCCAAAGGATCGGAGAAGCATCTTAATATTCGGGAAGACGGAACCCGGTATAGGGCTGAAAGGATTTGGGTACCAAAATTTGGAGATATGAGAGAAATGGTACTTAGAGAAGCTCATAAAACCAGATACTCAATACATCCTGGAACGGGGAAGATGTACAAGGATCTCAAGAAACATTTTTGGTGGCCGGGTATGAAAGCCGATGTTGCTAAATACGTAGGAGAATGTTTGACGTGTTCTAAAGTCAAAGCTGAGCATCAGAAACCATCAGGTCTACTTCAACAACCCGAAATCCCAGAATGGAAATGGGAAAACATTACCATGGATTTCATCACTAAATTGCCAAGGACTGCAAGTGGTTTTGATACTATTTGGGTAATAGTTGATCGTCTCACCAAATCAGCACACTTCCTACCAATAAGAGAAGATGACAAGATGGAGAAGTTAGCACGACTGTATTTGAAGGAAGTCATCTCCAGACATGGAATACCAATCTCTATTATCTCTGATAGGGATGGCAGATTTATTTCAAGATTCTGGCAGACATTACAGCAAGCATTAGGAACTCGTCTAGACATGAGTACTGCCTATCATCCACAAACTGATGGGCAGAGCGAAAGGACGATACAAACGCTTGAAGACATGCTACGAGCATGTGTTATTGATTTCGGAAACAGTTGGGATCGACATCTACCGTTAGCAGAATTTTCCTACAACAACAGCTACCATTCAAGCATTGAGATGGCGCCGTTTGAAGCACTTTATGGTAGAAAGTGCAGGTCTCCGATTTGTTGGAGTGAGGTGGGGGATAGACAGATTACGGGTCCGGAGATTATACAAGAAACTACCGAGAAGATCATCCAAATTCAACAACGGTTGAAAACCGCCCAAAGTCGACAAAAGAGCTACGCTGACATTAAAAGAAAAGATATAGAATTTGAAATTGGAGAGATGGTCATGCTTAAAGTTTCACCTTGGAAAGGCGTTGTTCGATTTGGTAAACGAGGGAAATTAAATCCAAGGTATATTGGACCATTCAAGATTATTGATCGTGTCGGACCAGTAGCTTACCGACTTGAGTTACCTCAACAACTCGCGGCTGTACATAACACTTTCCACGTCTCGAATTTGAAGAAATGTTTTGCTAAAGAAGATCTCACTATTCCGTTAGATGAAATCCAAATCAACGAAAAACTCCAATTCATCGAAGAACCCGTCGAAATAATGGATCGTGAGGTTAAAAGACTTAAGCAAAACAAGATACCAATTGTTAAGGTTCGATGGAATGCTCGTAGAGGACCCGAGTTCACCTGGGAGCGTGAAGATCAGATGAAGAAGAAATACCCGCATCTATTTCCAGAAGATTCGTCAACACCTTCAACAGCTTAAAATTTCGGGACGAAATTTATTTAACGGGTAGGTACTGTAGTGACCCGAACTTTTCCATGTTTATATATATTAATTGAGATTGATGTTTACATGATTAAATGTTTCCAACATGTTAAGCAATCAAACTTGTTAAGACTTGATTAATTGAAATAGGTTTCATATAGACAATTGACCACCCAAGTTGACCGGTGATTCACGAACGTTAAAACTTGTAAAAAAACTATATGATGACATATATATGGTTATATATATAGTTAACATGATATTATGATAAGTAAACATATCATTAATTATATTAACAATGAACTACATATGTAAAAACAAGACTACTAACTTAATGATTTTGAAACGAGACATATATGTAACGTTTATCGTTGTAACGACATTTAATGTATATATATCATATTAAGAGATATTCGTACATCATAATATCATGATAATATAATAATTTAAAATCTCTTTTGTTATTATAAACATTGGGTTAACAACATTTAACAAGATCGTTAACCTAAAGGTTTCAAAACAACACTTACATGTAACGACTAACGATGACTTAACGACTCAGTTAAAATGTATATACATGTAGTGTTTTAATATGTATTCATACACTTTTGAAAGACTTCAAGACACTTATCAAAATACTTCTACTTAACAAAAATGCTTACAATTACATCCTCGTTCAGTTTCATCAACAATTCTACTCGTATGCACCCGTATTCGTACTCGTACAATACACAGCTTTTAGATGTATGTACTATTGGTATATACACTCCAATGATCAGCTCTTAGCAGCCCATGTGAGTCACCTAACACATGTGGGAACCATCATTTGGCAACTAGCATGAAATATCTCATAAAATTACAAAAATATGAGTAATCATTCATGACTTATTTACATGAAAACAAAATTACATATCCTTTATATCTAATCCATACACCAACGACCAAAAACACCTACAAACACTTTCATTCATCAATTTTCTTCATCTAATTGATCTCTCTCAAGTTCTATCTTCAAGTTCTAAGTGTTCTTCATAAATTTCAAAAGTTCTAGTTTCATAAAATCAAGAATACTTTCAAGATTGCTAGCTCACTTCCAATCTTGTAAGGTGATCATCCAACCTCAAGAAATCTTTGTTTCTTACAGTAGGTTATCATTCTAATACAAGGTAATAATCATATTCAAACTTTGGTTCAATTTCTATAACTATAACAATCTTATTTCAAGTGATGATCTTACTTGAACTTGTTTTCGTGTCATGATTTTGCTTCAAGAACTTTGAGCCATCCAAGGATCCATTGAAGCTAGATCCATTTTTCTCTTTTCCAGTAGGTTCATCCAAGGAACTTAAGGTAGTAATGATGTTCATAACATCATTCGATTCATACATATAAAGCTATCTTATTCGAAGGTTTAAACTTGTAATCACTAGAACATAGTTTAGTTAATTCTAAACTTGTTCGCAAACAAAAGTTAATCCTTCTAACTTGACTTTTAAAATCAACTAAACACATGTTCTATATCTATATGATATGCTAACTTAATGATTTAAAACCTGGAAACACGAAAAACACCGTAAAACCGGATTTACGCCGTCGTAGTAACACCGCGGGCTGTTTTGGGTTAGTTAATTAAAAACTATGATAAACTTTGATTTAAAAGTTGTTATTCTGAGAAAATGATTTTTATTATGAACATGAAACTATATCCAAAAATTATGGTTAAACTCAAAGTGGAAGTATGTTTTCTAAAATGGTCATCTAGACGTCGTTCTTTCGACTGAAATGACTACCTTTACAAAAACGACTTGTAACTTATTTTTCCGACTATAAACCTATACTTTTTCTGTTTAGATTCATAAAATAGAGTTCAATATGAAACCATAGCAATTTGATTCACTCAAAACGGATTTAAAATGAAGAAGTTATGGGTAAAACAAGATTGGATAATTTTTCTCATTTTAGCTACGTGAAAATTGGTAACAAATCTATTCCAACCATAACTTAATCAACTTGTATTGTATATTATGTAATCTTGAGATACCATAGACACGTATACAATGTTTCGACCTATCATGTCGACACATCTATATATATTTCGGAACAACCATAGACACTCTATATGTGAATGTTGGAGTTAGCTATACAGGGTTGAGGTTGATTCCAAAATATATATAGTTTGAGTTGTGATCAATACTGAGATACGTATACACTGGGTCGTGGATTGATTCAAGATAATATTTATCGATTTATTTCTGTACATCTAACTGTGGACAACTAGTTGTAGGTTACTAACGAGGACAGCTGACTTAATAAACTTAAAACATCAAAATATATTAAAAGTGTTGTAAATATATTTTGAACATACTTTGATATATATGTATATATTGTTATAGGTTCGTGAATCAACCAGTGGCCAAGTCTTACTTCCCGACGAAGTAAAAATCTGTGAAAGTGAGTTATAGTCCCACTTTTAAAATATAATATTTTTGGGATGAGAATACATGCAGGTTTTATAAATGATTTACAAAATAGACACAAGTACGTGAAACTACATTCTATGGTTGAATTATCGAAATCGAATATGCCCCTTTTTATTAAGTCTGGTAATCTGAGAATTAGGGAACAGACACCCTAATTGACGCGAATCCTAAAGATAGATCTATTGGGCCTAACAAACCCCATCCAAAGTACCGGATGCTTTAGTACTTCGAAATTTATATCATATCCGAAGGGTGTCCCGGAATGATGGGGATATTCTTATATATGCATCTTGTTAATGTCGGTTACCAGGTGTTCACCATATGAATGATTTTTATCTCTATGTATGGGATGTGTATTGAAATATGAAATCTTGTGGTCTATTATTATGATTTGATATATATAGGTTAAACCTATAACTCACCAACATTTTTGTTGACGTTTTAAGCATGTTTATTCTCAGGTGATTATTAAGAGCTTCCGCTGTCGCATACTTAAATAAGGACGAGATTTGGAGTCCATGCTTGTATGATATTGTGTAAAAACTGCATTCAAGAAACTTATTTTGTTGTAACATATTTGTATTGTAAACCATTATGTAATGGTCATGTGTAAACAGGATATTTTAGATTATCATTATTTGATAATCTACTTAAAGCTTTTTAAACCTTTATTGATGAAATAAAGGTTATGGTTTGTTTTAAAATGAATGCAGTCTTTGAAAAACGTCTCATATAGAGGTCAAAACCTCGCAACGAAATCAATTAATATGGAACGTTTTTAATCAATAAGAACGGGACATTTCAGAACCTTGGTCAAACATAGTCAACATTAATTTTAAAAGTGTAAGTTATAATAATAACATAGGTTATAATGTTATTTAAAGTCAAAAGTGTATAATAATGCCTTAACATAAGTTTAATTAAATAAAATGAATTATTAAAGTTAATATAAGTTGAAATGTTATAATTAGTATAACATAAGTATTTAATTAATTAATTAAATATCAATCATAATATAAATATTATTAATTTATAATAAATTTTAAATCATCTCATAAGTATTATTAATTAATAATGAATTATTAATCATATCATAAGTTTCTAATTAAAATTATTAAATCATAAGTATTTAATAATTAAGTCATAATTAAATAATAATTAAGTCTTATAATAATTAAATAATTATTTAATATTTATTATAAGTCTTTTAATAATTTCTCAAAAACAAAATTTAATACTTATCATAAGTATTTTCCTTTAATAATAAAAGTATTATTAATCATAAGTCTAATTAAAATGTTAATGAAATTATAATTAATAATTAAATGATATAATAAATATTTATATCATAAGTTTTAAATAATAATAATTACTTCTTTTATCTTAAGTAATTAATTAATAATGAATTCCATAAATTTTATCATAAGTTTAATCATTAACCATAAGTTTTAAGTTTAAAAGTTCGCCGGGTCGTATCTTGAGCCCCGGGTGTCGGTTTCGGGCAAGCCACATATGTAACTTCACCTACTCAAACCACCCGACACATTTATGAACTCAAGAACACTCCAAGAACAGTCCCTAGGTCGTGGATATCAGCCATGACATCAATTGGGAAAATCATCTTACTCAAAACAGTAATTCGGGCGAAACGGGTGAACCGTGGCTCGGATTTAGGTGACCCGAACATGAATATTCGTCCCACCATCAGTCCTAACCAAATGAGACACCCTAAAGACACCAAGGATGGTCACAAAGTCGGACCCAACCTTGTTCATGCCAAGAACACCTTTCAATTTCAATCAAAAACCAAATTAAGCATATCTAGGGCTCCGGGAATCGAAACGACATGAATCCGGAGTCTAAAATTAATGTCTTGATGAGAGGAACTCATTTATGTACTTTATTTTAACATTCATATCAGTTATATTGTCAGAATATACGAATCAAACTGCTGTCCAAAATTTACAAACCGAAAACATGTACAAACGAGTAATTCTACGCATTCAAACAACAATACAATAACTTATACACATCATACTAATCATATAACATATAAAATCAGTAAAATAATTGAAAATTCAAAAAGCTAGGGTTAGGGTTTATACCCTAATCGAGAAACAAAGTAGATGATCGCGTAGAGAACGAAACAAGGAACGCGTTTATGTAGATGATCTCTTGATCCAAGCTAGCTTTTTGATGAAGATGGTGGTTTATGGTGGTGATGGTGGCGGCACAAAGAGGGAGGAGAGGAGAGGGTGAGAGCAAAAATAAAACTAGGTTTAGATAATGTTTTTACAAAATAATAAAATTAGAATAAATCTAATTATGGAAAAACAAGGAAAGGCTCCCCCCTCCCCATGGGGTTCGGCCGAAAATTGCATGGGGGTGGGCCCCATGGGTCCATCTCACTCAATTGCTAAATTACTTGTGGCCCGAAAACCCGAACGAAGCCCGAAACGCGAAAACACGCTTACGCGATTAAAAATCCGGAAAGATAACAAACGCGCGACGAAAAATAAATATAAATACACCTACTAATAATATGACCTTAAAATATCATATTTAAAATATTTAGGATTTAAAAATCCAGAAAACTCGACCGTTGGTTTAAAAACCGAAAAGATTCGCCGGATGGAAATCCGCGGAACGTAGAAACGTATAATTTAAAATATGAATACATATATCCACATAACACATAATAATTATTATATATATATTATTACAAAAATAATAATATAGGTCATAGAAATGACGTGGCACACTAACAGTTAACGGTCGTTAAATAATTAACGGAAAAAGATAACGGAAAAAGTAGGGTCGTGACAGTACCTCCCCGTTACGGAAATTTCGTCCCGAAATTTAAGCAGGCGCAGGGGTTGACTCGGCATCTGAGAACAAATGCGGATACTTCTGCTTCATTTGGTCTTCACGCTCCCAAGTGAACTCGGGACCGCGTCTAGCGTTCCATCGAACCCGAACAATAGGAATTCTGCTCTGTTTAAGAGTCTTAACCTCTCGGTCCATGATCTCAACTGGCTCCTCAATAAAATGCAATTGCTTGTCAACCTGAAGTTCCTCCAAAGGAATAGTCTGATCAAATTCAGCCAAACACTTCTTTAAGTTCGAAATATGGAAAACATCGTGAACAGCACTGAGTTCTTGTGGCAACTTCAAACGATAAGCCACTGGTCCAACTCTTTCAATGATCTCAAACGGTCCCACGAAACGAGGACTTAACTTCCCTCTTTTACCAAAACGAATAACACCCTTCCAAGGCGAAACTTTTAACATAACACGATCACCAACTTGAAATTCAACATCTTTCCTTCCTTTGTCGGCATAACTCTTTTGCCGACTTCTAGCAGTTCTCAACCTTTCTTTAATTTGAACAATCTTCTCAGTAGTCTCGTGAATAATCTCTGGACCTGTAAGTTGAGCATCCCCAACCTCATTCCAACAAATAGGAGATCTACATTTCCTACCGTACAAAGCTTCAAACGGTGCGGCTTTAATACTTGCGTGGTAGCTGTTGTTATAAGAAAACTCAGCTAACGGCAAATACTTATCCCACCCATTTCCAAAATCAATCACACAAGCTCGCAACATATCTTCTAATGTCTGAATGGTCCTCTCACTTTGACCATCCGTTTGAGGATGATAAGCGGTGCTCATATCCAATCTAGTGCCCAAGGCTTCTTCCAACGATTGCCAAAATCTCGATACAAATCGACTATCTCTGTCGGAAATTATAGAAACGGGAACACCATGCCTCGAAACAATCTCTTTCAAATACAAACGGGTGAGTTTCTCCATGGAATCGGTTTCCCTAATCGGCAAAAAGTGAGCCGACTTAGTGAGTCGATCTACAATCACCCAAATCGCATCGTAGCCACCCGAAACTCTTGGTAACTTAGTGATAAAATCCATAGTGATACCTTCCCACTTCCACTCGGGAATTTCTGGTTGTACCAACAATCCGGACGGTTTTTGATGTTCAGCTTTGACCTTAGAACAGGTCAAACACTTAGCCACATACGTAGCCACATCACCTTTCAAATTTGGCCACCAATACAGCTCCTTAAGGTCATGGTACATCTTCCCTGAACCAGGATGAATAGAGTACCTAGACTTGTGAGCCTCATCCCAAAACAAGTTGTCGCAGTTCACCAAACTTCGGAACCCAAAGACGTCCTACAAAGTACCTAGTACCATCTGCTCGAATCTCAAATTTCTTAGCCATACCTCTTACGTTTTCTTTCGCAAAATTCTCTTCCTTTAAGGCTTCTTGTTGTGCCTCAAGAATCTGCCTTGCGAGGTTTGATCTAACTGTCATATTCAAGGCCCTAACCCTGCGAGGTTCAGTCCTTTCTTTACGACTCAATGCATCAGCCACAACATTGGCCTTACCCGGGTGATACAAAAGGTCACAATCGTAATCATTCAACGTCTCAATCCATCTTCGTTGTCTCATGTTCAACTGTTTCTGATCGAGGATATGTTGAAGACTTTTGTGATCTGTGTACACAGTACTCTTGACCCCATACAAATAATGTCTCCAAATCTTAAGTGCAAATACAACGGCCCCCAACTCTAAATCATGAGTTGTATAGTTCTGCTCGTGAATCTTCAACTGACGTGATGCGTACGCAATAACCTTCTTTCGTTGCATCAAAACGCAACCATAGCCTTGTCGTGATGCGTCACAATAAACAACAAAATCATCATTACCCTCCGGTAGAGACAATATCGGAGCGGTAGTCAGTTTCTTCTTCAAAATCTGAAAGGCATTCTCCTGTTCATCCTTCCACTCATACTTCTTCCCTTTATGCGTTAAAGCAGTCAGAGGTTTCGCTATACGAGAGAAATCCTGGATGAACCTTCGATAGTAACCTGCCAATCCTAAGAACTGACGAATTTGAGTAGGAGTTTTCGGGGTTTCCCACTTTTCAATCGCCTCAATTTTAGCAGGATCAACTTGTATTCCTTGTTTGCTAACAATGTGACCAAGGAACTGAACTTCTCTTAACCAAAAAGCACACTTAGAGAACTTAGCGTACAACTCTTCTTTCTTTAACAAATCAAGCACTAACCTCAAGTGTTCTTCGTGCTCTTCATCATTCCTAGAATAGATAAGAATGTCGTCGATGAAAACAATAACGAACTTGTCCAGATAGGGTCTACACACACGGTTCATGAGGTCCATGAACACAGCAGGTGCATTTGTCAATCCGAACGGCATAACAAGAAATTCAAAGTGACCGTAACGGGTGCGAAAAGCAGTTTTTGAAACATCAGATTCTTTAACACGCAACTGATGATAGCCAGAACGAAGATCAATTTTTGAATAAACAGAAGAACCCTGAAGCTGATCGAACAGATCATCAATTCTCAGAAGAGGATAACGATTTTTAACAGTGAGCTTATTCAGTTAACGATAATCAATGCATAAACGAAAAGAACCATCCTTCTTCTTAACAAACAGAACAGGAGCTCCCCAAGGGGACGAACTAGGACGAATAAAACCCTTGTCTAACAACTCACGGAGTTGACTTGACAATTCTTGAAGTTCAGAAGGCGCAAGACGATAAGGAGCACGTGCTACAGGAGCAGCGCCGGGAACAAGATCAATCTGAAATTCTACCGCGCGTTGCGGCGGAAGGCCAGGTAAGTCATCGGGAAACACCTCGGGAAAATCCCTAACAATATGAACGTCATCAACGTTCTTTACTTCCTTACTAGGATCAACAACATGAGCAAGGATAGCATGACAGCCCTTACGGAGATGTTTACGAACTTTCATACAGCTAATAAGGTTTAACTGTGTGCATTTCTTATCTCCAAAGACCATCAGTGGCTCTCCAATCACATCAGTAATACGAATAGCCTTATCATAACAGACGATCTCGGCACGGTTCGCGGACAACCAATCCATACCAATAACAATATCAAAACTACCAAGTTCAATCGGTATCAAATCTATCTCGAAATCCCTACCACCCAGATTAATGTTACACTTACGATGTACAGTCTTAGCAGTAAGTTCCTTACCATTAGCTACTTCAACAACATAAGTATTGTCTAAGAGAGCTAACGGCGTTTTGATTCTCGGACTTAATTTACTCGACACGAAACTTAAATCAGCCCCTGAATCAAATAACACATAAACTGATAAATCGTTGACTGAGAACGTACCAGTAACAAGCTTAGGATCTTCCTCCGCATCCTTAGCATTAATGTTGAACGCTCGGCCGCGTGCAGTCTCTGAAGTCTTCTTGTTGGGACAAGCATCTCGGAAATGCCCCGGCTTCCCACACTCATAACAAACCCTTGGATTACCTCCATTATTCGATTTCCCATTACCGTTACCGTTACCACCTCTATTACCAACATTATTATTATTACCACCAGTCGCGGGAGTAGCAGACCCCGGCAAAAGCACTGTACAATCTTTAGCAATGTGCCCTTGCTTAGAGCACCTCTTACAAGTAACTGTGCAGTAACCATCATGAACTTTATAGCAACGAGGACACACACGCTGATTTCTGTTGTTAGCACCTGAGGTATCCTGTTTCTTCTGCTGATTTTGGTTTTGATTGCGGTTGTTATCCCACTTTCGTTTCCCATTTTCAGCCTTCTTGACAACCTCCTCACTACTTTCAACAACTGTAGTCTTGCTTCTTCTCAACACCTTGTCATTAAGTTTGTGGGCCATAGACATAGCGGCCTCAATAGTCTGGGGTTCACTGGACTCAACCCCGTGTTCAATCTTCTCGGACAAACCATCAATGTAAGCCTCAATTTTGCGGTCCTCATCCGCATAAACCCTAGGACACAGCAAAGTTAACTCGAAAAACCTTCGTTCATAGGAATCTAACTCGGTCCCATGCATTTTCAAATTCTTGAGCTCAACCTCTAGCTTCTTAAGCTCACCCCGAGGTCTATAGCGGGTGATCAATCTTTCCTTAAAATCATTCCAGGCCAAACCATAAGCTACATCGCTTCCCAAACTACTAACCAGATTGTTCCACCATGTCAAGGCACTATCCTTGAGAGTGCAACTAGCGAAACTAACTTTGTCCTCTTCACGGACCCGACTGACCCTGAAAATAGATTCGATTTTCTCGAACCAACGAGTAAGCCCTATTGGTCCTTCCGTACCACTGAATTCTTGAGGTCGACCAGCCATAAAAGTTTTGTGGGAGCATCCCACGTTGTTGTTCGCATTGGCGTTAACATTAGCATTTGCTGCCATAGCAGCAGCAATTCCTTCATTGATCAGGCGTTGCATACGCGCTTCAGTGGACTCTCTTGGAGGCATGATCTTCAAAATAGAATAACACATCCGTTAGTACCAAGAATAATACTAGTGTCATAAAGGAATAGATCAAAACACGAAAAGACTAACCATTAAGATATTAGTCAACTAACACTATGAGTAATAACATGACAGTTATGATTGTTATAGAAATAACCATCACATGCATACATATTTTATGATAACATCATACAACATACATAGCACCTAACATACATGAACATATATTACGCATAATATAACATGCCAAGAGCCACAACATCAGAAATAAAACATGATAATGATAATAGATGTCATAAAAATAACCATCCATACATAATGAAAAATATCCCATAACAAAATCTTAATAAAATCCTCGGCAAAACGCCGTACATAACCCAAAATGTATGTATAAAAAGGACATTAAGTCTGATGAAATAGATAATCAATATGAATAATCACATCACATTCGCTTAGAGCGGGTGTGATAAGCTGGTCCAGCATGAGTCTCAGCAGGATCCTCATACTTACGCAACTTCCCTTTCACAACATCCAACTCTTCCTTCAACACACGAACAGTGCTCTCGAGAGCCTCGAACTTAGCATTAACTTCTCGATCACGCTTGCGGTTCGCATCCTCAACCCTATGCTTGAAAGTGATAAAGTTACCCATGTCGGCACGGATCTCGTCCATAACTTCATTATGTGGCAAGGTGCGCAAACAATCACTAAGGGCGTTAATACGTGTCACCTCATTATAAGCCCGGTTCATATGAGTAATGGTAGAAAAATAGTAATGAACAGGATCATCGATCTCCGGTTGATTAGCACGACGTCTAGCAGGAGACGGTGGAGCAGGAGCAGCAACAGAGTTATCGCTCGAAGTCGACATCTGCAAACAGCAAAACCGCAAACCATATACCAAAAGATATGAAAGCTAATAATATAACTTATACGAAATGAAATGCATAATAATGCTATAGCAAAAAGGTCGGGCTGTAGACTAGACTCTAATGCACCCTAATAACCACGGGTTGACCACATTAAGACCGCCTAGTTCCCTACAACCAGAGCTCTGATACCACATGTGACGACCCCGTCAAAACACTTAACGGATCCGTCAGTTGGTCCCATAGCTTGATCGGACTTAAATGAATTAAATAAACAAAGTTGCATTCTTTTATTTCAAAATGTTCCCCAAAAAGGAAACAAACCAAATTAAGTAGTTTGAAAACCAACCAACCATAATATGAAACCAAAAGTTGACACAAAACATTGCCAACAATCCCACAATTTAAATTATCCAAAATAGAATGCAAACTTAAGTTTCATAAATTGTTTCATAAAATCTGCCCAAATGCATGCAGACTCTTCTAACGACAGCGGAAGCATCAAATAACTCAAGTACCTGTGAAAACATGCAAGTAAACTGTCAACACAAAGGTTGAGTGAATTATAGGTTTAAATAAATAAGTAAACTTTAGACCACAAGATTTAAAAATGTTAGAAAACATTAAACATTATTCCATTATCAATGAGCCACCTAGTAACCACTTAACCCTTTATTTACCCTTGCCAAACACAATAAAAATATACACTTGGACAGTGTATCTACAACAAATTACGAAGTACTAAACATTCCGATTATAAATTGCTAGCGCGACTAGCTCGAAATGGGGTTGTCAAACCCGATAGATCTATCCGTAGGATTCGCGTTCACCGGTAGAAACCAATGATTACAGTTACCAGACTAGGGAATATTTTTGTCCAACTCACAATGAATAATTAAATTTAACTGTTACTTGTGTCTAAACGTAAATAAAAATCTGCATGTAATCACATCCCAAAAATATACTTTGAAAAGTATGTAAAAACGGGACTATAACTCACCTTAAATAGCAACTGAAGAAATCTCACAAACAAGCGAACAGCACGTAAAGTAAAGTGATCAAGAAAGATCACAACGCCGACCTATAAATAAAGCAGGTCGAAATAAATAACTAACTTAGGCCAAGTCTTAGTATGATAGCTATTGTACATGTTGCAAGTAGGCATAGAACATTACTCAGCAAGCATCGGTTTGATTGGAACAGCATAAGGACACACACTTTCTATTTTTAGAAAGTTTCTATTTTTAGCAGGTTTCCATTTTTGGAAAGTTTTCTATTTTAGGAAAGTTTCTATTTTTGGAAAGTTTCTATTTTTGGAAAGTTTCTATTTTTGGAAAGTTTCCAAATTTAGAAAGTTCTATTTTTAGAAAGTTTTGAAGTTAGGAAAGTTTCCTTATTTAGAAAGTCAACAGAAGTCAACTGAAAGTCAAAGTCAACCGAAAGTCAACTCAAAAGTCAACCTTGGTCAAACATAGTCAACATTAATTTTAAAAGTGTAAGTTATAATAATAACATAGGTTATAATGTTATTTAAAGTCAAAAGTGTATAATAATGCCTTAACATAAGTTTAATTAAATAAAATGAATTATTAAAGTTAATATAAGTTGAAATGTTATAATTAGTATAACATAAGTATTTAATTAATTAATTAAATATCAATCATAATATAAATATTATTAATTTATAATAAATTTTAAATCATCTCATAAGTATTATTAATTAATAATGAATTATTAATCATATCATAAGTTTCTAATTAAAATTATTAAATCATAAGTATTTAATAATTAAGTCATAATTAAATAATAATTAAGTCTTATAATAATTAAATAATTATTTAATATTTATTATAAGTCTTTTAATAATTTCTCAGAAACAAAATTTAATACTTATCATAAGTATTTTCCTTTAATAATAAAAGTATTATTAATCATAAGTCTAATTAAAATGT
The DNA here is from genome assembly GCF_046630445.1 of Rutidosis leptorrhynchoides. Taxonomy (NCBI): domain Eukaryota; kingdom Viridiplantae; phylum Streptophyta; class Magnoliopsida; order Asterales; family Asteraceae; genus Rutidosis; species Rutidosis leptorrhynchoides. The sequence continues at coordinate 248,487,605 of NC_092343.1, forward strand.
TAATGAAATTATAATTAATAATTAAATGATATAATAAATATTTATATCATAAGTTTTAAATAATAATAATTACTTCTTTTATCTTAAGTAATTAATTAATAATGAATTCCATAAATTTTATCATAAGTTTAATCATTAACCATAAGTTTTAAGTTTAAAAGTTCGCCGGGTCGTATCTTGAGCCCCGGGTGTCGGTTTCGGGCAAGCCACATATGTAACTTCACCTACTCAAACCACCCGACACATTTATGAACTCAAGAACACTCCAAGAACAGTCCCTAGGTCGTGGATATCAGCCATGACATCAATTGGGAAAATCATCTTACTCAAAACAGTAATTCGGGCGAAACGGGTGAACCGTGGCTCGGATTTAGGTGACCCGAACATGAATATTCGTCCCACCATCAGTCCTAACCAAATGAGACACCCTAAAGACACCAAGGATGGTCACAAAGTCGGACCCAACCTTGTTCATGCCAAGAACACCTTTCAATTTCAATCAAAAACCAAATTAAGCATATCTAGGGCTCCGGGAATCGAAACGACATGAATCCGGAGTCTAAAATTAATGTCTTGATGAGAGGAACTCATTTATGTACTTTATTTTAACATTCATATCAGTTATATAGTCAGAATATACGAATCAAACTGCTGTCCAAAATTTACAAACCGAAAACATGTACAAACGAGTAATTCTACGCATTCAAACAACAATACAATAACTTATACACATCATACTAATCATATAACATATAAAATCAGTAAAATAATTGAAAATTCAAAAAGCTAGGGTTAGGGTTTATACCCTAATCGAGAAACAAAGTAGATGATCGCGTAGAGAACGAAACAAGGAACGCGTTTATGTAGATGATCTCTTGATCCAAGCTAGCTTTTTGATGAAGATGGTGGTTTATGGTGGTGATGGTGGCGGCACAAAGAGGGAGGAGAGGAGAGGGTGAGAGCAAAAATAAAACTAGGTTTAGATAATGTTTTTACAAAATAATAAAATTAGAATAAATCTAATTATGGAAAAACAAGGAAAGGCTCCCCCCTCCCCATGGGGTTCGGCCGAAAATTGCATGGGGGTGGGCCCCATGGGTCCATCTCACTCAATTGCTAAATTACTTGTGGCCCGAAAACCCGAACGAAGCCCGAAACGCGAAAACACGCTTACGCGATTAAAAATCCGGAAAGATAACAAACGCGCGACGAAAAATAAATATAAATACACCTACTAATAATATGACCTTAAAATATCATATTTAAAATATTTAGGATTTAAAAATCCAGAAAACTCGACCGTTGGTTTAAAAACCGAAAAGATTCGCCGGATGGAAATCCGCGGAACGTAGAAACGTATAATTTAAAATATGAATACATATATCCACATAACACATAATAATTATTATATATATATTATTACAAAAATAATAATATAGGTCATAGAAATGACGTGGCACACTAACAGTTAACGGTCGTTAAATAATTAACGGAAAAAGATAACGGAAAAAGTAGGGTCGTGACAACTCGGGTCCTCTACGAGCATTCCATCAAAATTTAACAATTGGTATCTTGTTTTGCTTAAGTCTTTTAACCTCACGATCCATTATTTCGACGGGTTCTTCGATGAATTGAAGTTTTTTGTTGATTTGGATTTCATCTAACGGAATAGTGAGATCTTCTTTAGCAAAACATTTCTTCAAATTCGAGACGTGGAAAGTGTTATGTACAGCCGCGAGTTGTTGAGGTAACTCAAGTCGGTAAGCTACTGGTCCGACACGATCAATAATCTTGAATGGTCCAATATACCTTGGATTTAATTTCCCTCGTTTACCAAATCGAACAATGCCTTTCCAAGGTGCAACTTTAAGCATGACCATCTCTCCAATTTCAAATTCTATATCTTTTCTTTTAATGTCAGCGTAGCTCTTTTGTCGACTTTGGGCGGTTTTTAACCGTTTTTGAATTTGGATGATCTTCTCGGTAGTTTCTTGTATAATCTCCGGACCCGTAATCTGTCTATCCCCCACTTCACTCCAACAAATCAGAGACCTGCACTTTCTACCATAAAGTGCTTCAAACAGCGCCATCTCAATGCTTGAATGGTAGCTGTTGTTGTAGGAAAATTCTGCTAACGGTAGATGTCGATCCCAACTGTTTCCGAAATCAATAACACATGCTCGTAGCATGTCTTCAAGCGTTTGTATCGTCCTTTCGCTCTGCCCATCAGTTTCTGGATGATAGGCAGTACTCATGTCTAGACGAGTTCCTAATGCTTGCTGTAATGTCTGCCAGAATCTTGAAATAAATCTGCCATCCCTATCAGAGATAATAGAGATTGGTATTCCATGTCTGGAGACGACTTCCTTCAAATACAGTCGTGCTAACTTCTCCATCTTGTCATCTTCTCTTATTGGCAGGAAGTGTGCTGATTTGGTGAGACGATCAACTATTACCCAAATAGTATCAAAACCACTTGCAGTTGAAAGGACCCGTTCATATACATTATAAACGATTCACAATAGTTGATTACATTGCGAGGTATTTGACCTCTATATGATACATTTTACAAACATTGCATTCGTTTTTAAAAGACAAACTTTCTTTACATCGAAAATTGACAGGCATGCATACCATTTCATAATATCCACTATCCAACTATAAATTGATTTAATAATAATCTTTGATGAACTCAATGACTCAAATGCAACGTTCTTCGAAATATGCTATGAAAGACTCCAAGTAATATCTTTAAAATGAGCAAATGCACAGCGGAAGATTTCTTTAACACCTGAGAATAAACATGCTTTAAAGTGTCAACTGTAGTGACCCGAACTTTTCCATGTTTATATACATTAATTGAGATTGATGTTTACATGATTAAATGTTTCCAACATGTTAAGCAATCAAACTTGTTAAGACTTGATTAATTGAAATAGGTTTCATATAGACAATTGACCACCCAAGTTGACCGGTGATTCACGAACGTTAAAACTTGTAAAAAAACTATATGATGACATATATATGGTTATATATATAGTTAACATGATATTATGATAAGTAAACATATCATTAATTATATTAACAATGAACTACATATGTAAAAACAAGACTACTAACTTAATGATTTTGAAACGAGACATATATGTAACGTTTATCGTTGTAACGACATTTAATGTATATATATATCATATTAAGAGATATTCGTACATCATAATATCATGATAATATAATAATTTAAAATCTCTGTTGATATTATAAACATTGGGTTAACAACATTTAACAAGATCGTTAACCTAAAGGTTTCAAAACAACACTTACATGTAACGACTAACGATGACTTAACGACTCAGTTAAAATGTATATACATGTAGTGTTTTAATATGTATTTATACACTTTTGAAAGACTTCAATACACTTATCAAAATACTTCTACTTAACAAAAATGCTTACAATTACATTCTCGTTCAGTTTCATCAACAATTCTACTCGTATGCACCCGTATTCATACTCGTACAATACACAGCTTTTAGATGTATGTACTATTGGTATATACACTCCAATGATCAGCTCTTAGCAGCCCATGTGAGTCACCTAACACATGTGGGAACCATCATTTGGCAACTAGCATGAAATATCTCATAAGATTACAAAAATATGAGTAATCATTCATGACTTATTTACATGAAAACAAAATTACATATCCTTTATATCTAATCCATACACCAACGACCAAAAACACCTACAAACACTTTCATTCTTCAATTTTCTTCATCTAATTGAACTCTCTCAAGTTCTATCTTCAAGTTCTAAGTGTTCTTCATAAATTCCAAAAGTTCTAGTTTCATAAAATCAAGAATACTTTCAAGTTTGCTAGCTCACTTCCAATCTTGTAAGGTGATCATCCAACCTCAAGAAATCTTTGTTTCTTACAGTAGGTTATCATTCTAATACAAGGTAATAATCATATTCAAACTTTGGTTCAATTTCTATAACTATAACAATCTTATTTCAAGTGATGATCTTACTTGAACTTGTTTTCGTGTCATGATTTTGCTTCAAGAACTTTGAGCCATCCAAGGATCCATTGAAGCTAGATCCATTTTTCTCTTTTCCAGTAGGTTCATCCAAGGAACTTAAGGTAGTAATGATGTTCATAACATCATTCGATTCATACATATAAAGCTATCTTATTCGAAGGTTTAAACTTGTAATCACTAGAACATAGTTTAGTTAATTCTAAACTTGTTCGCAAACAAAAGTTAATCCTTCTAACTTGACTTTTAAAATCAACTAAACACATGTTCTATATCTATATGATATGCTAACTTAATGATTTAAAACCTGGAAACACGAAAAACACCGTAAAACCGGATTTACGCCGTCGTAGTAACACCGCGGGCTGTTTTGGGTTAGTTAATTAAAAACTATGATAAACTTTGATTTAAAAGTTGTTATTCTGAGAAAATGATTTTTATTATGAACATGAAACTATATCCAAAAATTATGGTTAAACTCAAAGTGGAAGTATGTTTTCTAAAATGGTCATCTAGACGTCGTTCTTTCGACTGAAATGACTACCTTTACAAAAACGACTTGTAACTTATTTTTCCGACTAGAAACCTATACTTTTTTTGTTTAGAATCATAAAATAGAGTTCAATATGAAATCATAGCAATTTGATTCACTCAAAACGGATTTAAAATGAAGAAGTTATGGGTAAAACAAGATTGGATAATTTTTCTCATTTTAGCTACGTGAAAATTGGTAACAAATCTATTCCAACCATAACTTAATCAACTTGTATTATATATTATGTAATCTTGAGATACCATAGACACGTATACAATGTTTCGACCTATCATGTCGACACATCTATATATATTTCGGAACAACCATAGACACTCTATATGTGAATGTTGGAGTTAGCTATACAGGGTTGAGGTTGATTCCAAAATATATATAGTTTGAGTTGTGATCAATACTGAGATACGTATACACTGGGTCGTGGATTGATTCAAGATAATATATATCGATTTATTTCTGTACATCTAACTGTGGACAACTAGTTGTAGGTTACTAACGAGGACAGCTGACTTAATAAACTTAAAACATCAAAATATATTAAAAGTGTTGTAAATATATTTTGAACATACTTTGATATATATGTATATATTGTTATAGGTTCGTGAATCAACCAGTGGCCAAGTCTTACTTCACGACGAAGTAAAAATCTGTGAAAGTGAGTTATAGTCCCACTTTTAAAATCTAATATTTTTGGGATGAGAATACATGCAGGTTTTATAAATGATTTACAAAATAGACACAAGTACGTGAAACTACATTCTATGGTTGAATTATCGAAATCGAATATGCCCCTTTTTATTAAGTCTGGTAATCTAAGAATTAGGGAACAGACACCCTAATTGACGCGAATCCTAAAGATAGATCTATTGGGCCTAACAAACCCCATCCAAAGTACCGGATGCTTTAGTACTTCGAAATTTATATCATATCCGAAGGGTGTCCCGGAATGATGGGGATATTCTTATATATGCATCTTGTTATTGTCGGTTACCAGGTGTTCACCATATGAATGATTTTTATCTCTATGTATGGGATGTGTATTGAAATATGAAATCTTGTGGTCTATTGTTACGATTTGATATATATAGGTTAAACCTATAACTCACCAACATTTTTGTTGACGTTTTAAGCATGTTTATTCTCAGGTGATTATTAAGAGCTTCCGCTGTCGCATACTTAAATAAGGACAAGATTTGGAGTCCATGCTTGTATGATATTGTGTAAAAACTGCATTTAAGAAACTTATTTTGTTGTAACATATTTGTATTGTAAACCATTATGTAATGGTCGTGTGTAAACAGGATATTTTAGATTATCATTATTTGATAATCTACGTAAAGCTTTTTAAACCTTTATTGATGAAATAAAGGTTATGGTTTGTTTAAAAATGAATGCAGTCTTTGAAAAACGTCTCATATAGAGGTCAAAACCTCGCAACGAAATCAATTAATATGGAACGTTTTTAATCAATAAGAACGGGACATTTCAGTTGGTATCCGAGCGTTGGTCTTAGAGAACCAGAAAATTTGCATTAGTGTGTCTTATCGAGTTTGTTAGGATGCATTAGTGAGTCTGGACTTCGACCGTGTTTTCTTTAAAAATGATTGCTTAACATTTTTGTTGGAAACTATATATTTTTAACATATGAATATTATGTGATATATTAATCTCTTAACGTGTTTGATATTATGTGATAGATGTCTACCTCTAGAACAAGTCCCATTGACTCACCTAATAATAATGAAGAGTCAAATGTAAATTGGAATGATTTGTGGACTGATTCACAAGTTCCCGAAGAGGAACCGGAAGAAGAGTCGGAACCGGAAGAAGAATCGGAACCGGAAGAAGAATCGGAACCGGATGAAGAAATAGAACCGGTGGGGGAAATAATAAAACGGTTAAGTAAAAGAAAATCCTCAACCAACCGACCAAAGTTAATTATGGTCAATGGTGTTTTCGCCAAGGAAGCAAAATATTGGGAGGATTACCAATTCTCTGATGAATCGGATTCCGACGAGAATTCCGATGATGTTATAGAAATTACCCCAACTGAATTTAAAAAGGCAAAAGAAAATAATAAGGGAAAGGGCATAAAAATAGAGAAATCTAATTCCAACCCCGATGAACTTTATATGTATCGTCAACCCCCGAAGTCCTTAAGTTGTAACAATGACCCGGGAACCTCTAAACCACCAGGTTTTTCTAAACCAATGTGGACAACGACGGCTCGTATTAGGGGAACATCATATATCCCTAGAAACTTGGCAAAACGAACCAAAACCGAAGAAGAAGAAACGAGCGAGTCGGAATAAAATAGTTGTATTCGTGTGGTGTAATATATGTAATATAGTGTTCTTATGCTTTATGATATATGTAAAAATTGCTTGTATTAATAAGTATTTTTTTATGAAACTAACTCTTGTCTATTTTACAGTTTAAAAACACAAAATGGATAGACAACCCAATATTTTAAGAGACCTACCCGGAGACATGATTGATGAAATCTTGTCTAGAGTTGGCCAGAATTCTTCGGCACAACTATTTAAGGCGAGATCAGTTTGTAAGACATTCGAAGAACGTTCCAAGAATGTCTTGGTTTATAAGAGACTTTCGTTTGAAAGATGGGGGATATCACATTGGGAAACCCATAAGTTACGATGTGTTTACTTTGACGCATATATTGCGGGGAACCCAAATGCTATTTTACGCAACGGGTTAAGAAATTATTTTGACTCAATATATCCGAATATTGGACTTCGTGATTTAGAAAAAGCGGCTAACATGCAACATAAAGAAGCATGTTATGCTTACGGATTAGTAATGTTCGCTTCTCACCAAAGTGAGAACAAGAACATCGGGCTACAACTATTAAACAAAACGTTTCCACAAGTGACGGAGTCGGTAATTGGGGTAAGAAATGAGGTTTTTAGATTATTACGGGACTGTTGGACATTACGTAACCCTCGTCCCTTTGATGACGTTACAACACGCTGTCTTATCAACGGCCATAACGGTTATGTTGCACAAGACCAAGGATGGGAAGTAGTCCTAGTAAAACCAGAATGCATGACTTGTTTCTGGACGTATGAATTACGTGTCTTTATTGCCTTTGCTGAACGACTTGTGTACTAGCTAGAATTGTCTTCACAACTATCTTGTATCAAAGTTATTGTGTGCTATATTTCATGCTTTATGTAAAATAAGCGGTATTGTAAGTTTGTAAAATATTGTATAAAAGTTTGAACGCGAAATATTATTATAATCAGTTTTTCATATAGAATTGTAGTAGTTGAATTGTATATTAGCTACTAAGTATGAACTTAACGGGTAGGTACTACCCGAATTTAAACTTATAAAACGCTAATATGAAGAAAAAGCTTTTATAAATGAGTTCATATTATGCTACGAAATACTATTAACTACTCTTAATATTCTGTATGATTAACTTGTTCCATTTAACTATTTTGAAGGAAATGGCACCGACTACTCGACACACCGTGAATATGAATGAAGAGGAATTCCGTACTTTTCTAGCTTCAAACATAGCCGCAGTACAGGCTGCGCTACATACCAACAATAACCTTGGATCTAGCAGTACAGGAAATCGTGTAGGATGCACCTACAAAGAATTCACTGCCTGCAAACCTTTGGAATTTGATGGAACCGAAGGACCGATCGGATTGAAACGGTGGACCGAGAAGGTTGAATCGGTGTTTGCCATAAGTAAGTGTACTGAAGAGGACAAAGTGAAGTACGCTACGCATACCTTCACAGGTTCTGCGTTAACATGGTGGAATACCTATCTAGAGCAAGTGGGACAAGATGATGCGTACGCACTACCGTGGTCAGCATTCAAGCACTTGATGAACGAGAAGTACCGTCCCAGAACCGAGGTCAATAAGCTCAAGACAGAACTTAGAGGGTTACGAACCCAAGGATTTGATATTACCACGTACGAAAGACGATTCACAGAATTGTGCCTATTGTGTCCGGGAGCATTCGAAGATGAGGAAGAGAAGATCGACGCGTTTGTGAAAGGATTACCGGAAAGAATCCAAGAAGATATAAGTTCACACGAGCCCGCCTCCATACAACAGGCATGTAGAATGGCTCACAAACTAGTGAACCAGATTGAAGAAATAATTAAAGAACAGACTGCTGAAGAGGCCAATGTGAAGCAAGTCAAAAGAAAGTGGGAGGAAAACGGTGATAAGAATCACCAATACAACAACAACAGCAATTACAACAATAATCGCAATAATTATCCCAACAATCGCAACATCAATCGCAACTACAACAAACGGCCCAACAACAACAACAACAATAACAACAACAACAACAGCAACTACAACAATCATCCCAACAACAATAATAACCGCAACAACAACAACAATCAGAAGCAACTATGCCAAAGGTGTGAAAAGAATCACTCGGGGTTCTGCACCAAATTTTGCAACAAGTGTAAAAGAAATGGTCATAGCGCGGTGAAGTGTGAGGTCTACGGACCAGGGGTTAATAGAACGAAAGGAACAAATGGTGTCGGAACGAGTAATGGCGGAGCAAGTAGTGTCAGAGCAAGTTATGCCAATGTAGTTTGTTATAAATGTGGAAAACCAGGCCACATTATTAGAAATTGCCCGAACCAGGAGAACACGAATGGACAAGGCCGTGGAAGAGTTTTCAATATTAATGCGGTAGAGGCACAGGAAGACCCGGAGCTTGTTACGGGTACGTTTCTTATTGACAATAAATCTGCTTACGTTTTATTTGATTCGGGTGCGGATAGAAGCTATATGAGTAGAGATTTTTGTGCTAAATTAAGTTGTCCATTGACGCCTTTGGATAGTAAATTTTTACTCGAATTAGCAAATGGTAAATTAATTTCAGCAGATAATATATGTCGGAATCGAGAAATTAAACTGGTTAGCGAAACATTTAAGATTGATTTGATACCAGTAGAGTTAGGGAGTTTTGATGTGATAATCGGTATGGACTGGTTGAAAGAAGTGAAAGCGGAGATCGTTTGTTACAAAAATGCAATTCGCATTATACGAGAAAAAGGAAAACCCTTAATGGTGTACGGAGAAAAGGGCAACACGAAGCTACATCTTATTAGTAACTTAAAGGCACAAAAACTAATAAGAAAAGGTTGCTATGCTGTTCTAGCACACGTCGAGAAAGTACAAACTGAAGAAAAGAGCATCAATGATGTTCCCATTGCAAAAGAATTTCCCGATGTATTTCCGAAAGAATTACCGGGATTACCCCCACATCGATCCGTTGAATTTCAAATAGATCTTGTACCAGGAGCTGCACCAATAGCTCGTGCTCCTTACAGACTCGCACCCAGCGAGATGAAAGAACTGCAAAGCCAATTACAAGAACTTTTAGAGCGTGGTTTCATTCGACCAAGCACATCACCGTGGGGAGCTCCTGTTTTGTTTGTCAAGAAGAAAGATGGTACATTCAGGTTGTGTATCGACTACCGAGAGTTGAACAAACTTACCATCAAGAACCGCTACCCACTACCGAGAATCGACGACTTATTTGATCAACTACAAGGCTCGTCTGTTTATTCAAAGATTGACTTACGTTCCGGGTATCATCAAATGCGGGTGAAAGAAGATGATATTCCAAAGACTGCTTTCAGAACACGTTACGGTCATTACGAGTTTATGGTCATGCCGTTTGGTTTAACTAATGCACCAGCTGTGTTCATGGACCTTATGAACCGAGTGTGTGGACCATACCTTGACAAGTTTGTCATTGTTTTCATTGATGACATACTTATTTACTCAAAGAATGACCAAGAACACGGTGAACATTTGAGAAAGTTGTTAGAAGTATTGAGGAAGGAAGAATTGTACGCTAAGTTTTCAAAGTGTGCATTTTGGTTGGAAGAAGTTCAATTCCTCGGTCACATAGTGAACAAAGAAGGTATTAAGGTGGATCCGGCAAAGATAGAAACTGTTGAAAAGTGGGAAACCCCGAAAACTCCGAAACACATACGCCAGTTTTTAGGACTAGCTGGTTACTACAGAAGGTTCATCCAAGACTTTTCCAGAATAGCAAAACCCTTGACTGCATTAACGCATAAAGGGAAGAAATTTGAATGGAATGATGAACAAGAGAAAGCGTTTCAGTTATTGAAGAAAAAGCTAACTACGGCACCTATATTGTCATTGCCTGAAGGGAATGATGATTTTGTGATTTATTGTGATGCATCAAAGCAAGGTCTCGGTTGTGTATTAATGCAACGAACGAAGGTGATTGCTTATGCGTCTAGACAATTGAAGATTCACGAACAAAATTATACGACGCATGATTTGGAATTAGGCGCGGTTGTTTTTGCATTAAAGACTTGGAGGCACTACTTATATGGGGTCAAAAGTATTATATATACCGACCACAAAAGTCTTCAACACATATTTAATCAGAAACAACTGAATATGAGGCAGCGTAGGTGGATTGAATTATTGAATGATTACGATTTTGAGATTCGTTACCACCCGGGGAAGGCAAATGTGGTAGCCGATGCCTTGAGCAGGAAGGATAGAGAACCCATTCGAGTAAAATCTATGAATATAATGATTCATAATAACATTACTACTCAAATAAAGGAGGCGCAACAAGGAGTTTTAAAAGAGGGAAATTTAAAGGATGAAATACCCAAAGGATCGGAGAAGCATCTTAATATTCGGGAAGACGGAACCCGGTATAGGGCTGAAAGGATTTGGGTACCAAAATTTGGAGATATGAGAGAAATGATACTTAGAGAAGCTCATAAAACCAGATACTCAATACATCCTGGAACGGGGAAGATGTACAAGGATCTCAAGAAACATTTTTGGTGGCCGGGTATGAAAGCCGATGTTGCTAAATACGTAGGAGAATGTTTGACGTGTTCTAAGGTCAAAGCTGAGCATCAGAAACCATCAGGTCTACTTCAACAACCCGAAATCCCGGAATGGAAATGGGAAAACATTACCATGGATTTCATCACTAAATTGCCAAGGACTGCAAGTGGTTTTGATACTATTTGGGTAATAGTTGATCGTCTCACCAAATCAGCACACTTCCTACCAATAAGAGAAGATGACAAGATGGAGAAGTTAGCACGACTGTATTTGAAGGAAGTCGTCTCCAGACATGGAATACCAATCTCTATTATCTCTGATAGGGATGGCAGATTTATTTCAAGATTCTGGCAGACATTACAGCAAGCATTAGGAACTCGTCTAGACATGAGTACTGCCTATCATCCACAAACTGATGGGCAGAGCGAAAGGACGATACAAACGCTTGAAGACATGCTACGAGCATGTGTTATTGATTTCGGAAACAGTTGGGATCGACATCTACCGTTAGCAGAATTTTCCTACAACAACAGCTACCATTCAAGCATTGAGATGGCGCCGTTTGAAGCACTTTATGGTAGAAAGTGCAGGTCTCCGATTTGTTGGAGTGAAGTGGGGGATAGACAGATTACGGGTCCGGAGATTATACAAGAAACTACCGAGAAGATCATCCAAATTCAACAACGGTTGAAAACCGCCCAAAGTCGACAAAAGAGCTACGCTGACATTAAAAGAAAAGATATAGAATTTGAAATTGGAGAGATGGTCATGCTTAAAGTTGCACCTTGGAAAGGCGTTGTTCGATTTGGTAAACGGGGGAAATTAAATCCAAGGTATATTGGACCATTCAAGATTATTGATCGTGTCGGACCAGTAGCTTACCGACTAGAGTTACCTCAACAACTCGCGGCTGTACATAACACTTTCCACGTCTCGAATTTAAAGAAATGTTTTGCTAAAGAAGATCTCACTATTCCGTTAGATGAAATCCAAATCAACGAAAAACTTCAATTCATCGAAGAACCCGTCGAAATAATGGATCGTGAGGTTAAAAGACTTAAGCAAAACAAGATACCAATTGTTAAGGTTCGATGGAATGCTCGTAGAGGACCCGAGTTCACCTGGGAGCGTGAAGATCAGATGAAGAAGAAATACCCGCATCTATTTCTAGAAGATTTGTCAACACCTTCAACAGCTTAAAATTTCGGGACGAAATTTATTTAACGGGTAGGTACTGTAGTGACCCGAACTTTTCCATGTTTATATACATTAATTGAGATTGATGTTTACATGATTAAATGTTTCCAACATGTTAAGCAATCAAACTTGTTAAGACTTGATTAATTGAAATAGGTTTCATATAGACAATTGACCACCCAAGTTGACCGGTGATTCACGAACGTTAAAACTTGTAAAAAAACTATATGATGACATATATATGGTTATATATATAGTTAACATGATATTATGATAAGTAAACATATCATTAATTATATTAACAATGAACTACATATGTAAAAACAAGACTACTAACTTAATGATTTTGAAACGAGACATATATGTAACGTTTATCGTTGTAACGACATTTAATGTATATATATCATATTAAGAGATATTCGTACATCATAATATCATGATAATATAATAATTTAAAATCTCTGTTGATATTATAAACATTGGGTTAACAACATTTAACAAGATCGTTAACCTAAAGGTTTCAAAACAACACTTACATGTAACGACTAACGATGACTTAACGACTCAGTTAAAATGTATATACATGTAGTGTTTTAATATGTATTTATACACTTTTGAAAGACTTCAATACACTTATCAAAATACTTCTACTTAACAAAAATGCTTACAATTACATTCTCGTTCAGTTTCATCAACAATTCTACTCGTATGCACCCGTATTCATACTCGTACAATACACAGCTTTTAGATGTATGTACTATTGGTATATACACTCCAATGATCAGCTCTTAGCAGCCCATGTGAGTCACCTAACACATGTGGGAACCATCATTTGGCAACTAGCATGAAATATCTCATAAGATTACAAAAATATGAGTAATCATTCATGACTTATTTACATGAAAACAAAATTACATATCCTTTATATCTAATCCATACACCAACGACCAAAAACACCTACAAACACTTTCATTCTTCAATTTTCTTCATCTAATTGAACTCTCTCAAGTTCTATCTTCAAGTTCTAAGTGTTCTTCATAAATTCCAAAAGTTCTAGTTTCATAAAATCAAGAATACTTTCAAGTTTGCTAGCTCACTTCCAATCTTGTAAGGTGATCATCCAACCTCAAGAAATCTTTGTTTCTTACAGTAGGTTATCATTCTAATACAAGGTAATAATCATATTCAAACTTTGGTTCAATTTCTATAACTATAACAATCTTATTTCAAGTGATGATCTTACTTGAACTTGTTTTCGTGTCATGATTTTGCTTCAAGAACTTTGAGCCATCCAAGGATCCATTGAAGCTAGATCCATTTTTCTCTTTTCCAGTAGGTTCATCCAAGGAACTTAAGGTAGTAATGATGTTCATAACATCATTCGATTCATACATATAAAGCTATCTTATTCGAAGGTTTAAACTTGTAATCACTAGAACATAGTTTAGTTAATTCTAAACTTGTTCGCAAACAAAAGTTAATCCTTCTAACTTGACTTTTAAAATCAACTAAACACATGTTCTATATCTATATGATATGCTAACTTAATGATTTAAAACCTGGAAACACGAAAAACACCGTAAAACCGGATTTACGCCGTCGTAGTAACACCGCGGGCTGTTTTGGGTTAGTTAATTAAAAACTATGATAAACTTTGATTTAAAAGTTGTTATTCTGAGAAAATGATTTTTATTATGAACATGAAACTATATCCAAAAATTATGGTTAAACTCAAAGTGGAAGTATGTTTTCTAAAATGGTCATCTAGACGTCGTTCTTTCGACTGAAATGACTACCTTTACAAAAACGACTTGTAACTTATTTTTCCGACTAGAAACCTATACTTTTTTTGTTTAGAATCATAAAATAGAGTTCAATATGAAATCATAGCAATTTGATTCACTCAAAACGGATTTAAAATGAAGAAGTTATGGGTAAAACAAGATTGGATAATTTTTCTCATTTTAGCTACGTGAAAATTGGTAACAAATCTATTCCAACCATAACTTAATCAACTTGTATTATATATTATGTAATCTTGAGATACCATAGACACGTATACAATGTTTCGACCTATCATGTCGACACATCTATATATATTTCGGAACAACCATAGACACTCTATATGTGAATGTTGGAGTTAGCTATACAGGGTTGAGGTTGATTCCAAAATATATATAGTTTGAGTTGTGATCAATACTGAGATACGTATACACTGGGTCGTGGATTGATTCAAGATAATATATATCGATTTATTTCTGTACATCTAACTGTGGACAACTAGTTGTAGGTTACTAACGAGGACAGCTGACTTAATAAACTTAAAACATCAAAATATATTAAAAGTGTTGTAAATATATTTTGAACATACTTTGATATATATGTATATATTGTTATAGGTTCGTGAATCAACCAGTGGCCAAGTCTTACTTCACGACGAAGTAAAAATCTGTGAAAGTGAGTTATAGTCCCACTTTTAAAATCTAATATTTTTGGGATGAGAATACATGCAGGTTTTATAAATGATTTACAAAATAGACACAAGTACGTGAAACTACATTCTATGGTTGAATTATCGAAATCGAATATGCCCCTTTTTATTAAGTCTGGTAATCTAAGAATTAGGGAACAGACACCCTAATTGACGCGAATCCTAAAGATAGATCTATTGGGCCTTACAAACCCCATCCAAAGTACCGGATGCTTTAGTACTTCGAAATTTATATCATATCCGAAGGGTGTCCCGGAATGATGGGGATATTCTTATATATGCATCTTGTTATTGTCGGTTACCAGGTGTTCACCATATGAATGATTTTTATCTCTATGTATGGGATGTGTATTGAAATATGAAATCTTGTGGTCTATTGTTACGATTTGATATATATAGGTTAAACCTATAACTCACCAACATTTTTGTTGACGTTTTAAGCATGTTTATTCTCAGGTGATTATTAAGAGCTTCCGCTGTCGCATACTTAAATAAGGACAAGATTTGGAGTCCATGCTTGTATGATATTGTGTAAAAACTGCATTTAAGAAACTTATTTTGTTGTAACATATTTGTATTGTAAACCATTATGTAATGGTCGTGTGTAAACAGGATATTTTAGATTATCATTATTTGATAATCTACGTAAAGCTTTTTAAACCTTTATTGATGAAATAAAGGTTATGGTTTGTTTAAAAATGAATGCAGTCTTTGAAAAACGTCTCATATAGAGGTCAAAACCTCGCAACGAAATCAATTAATATGGAACGTTTTTAATCAATAAGAACGGGACATTTCATCAACCAAAAGGTTGGTGAGTTCATTAGTTTATCATAATCATTTATTTCCATCATTTTAATAGACCACAAGAATTTCATTTTCAGTTCTCATAAATATACGTCCCATGCATAGAGACAAAAATAATCATTCATATGGTGAACACCTGGTAACCGACATTAACTAGATACATATAAGAATATCCCCTATCATTCCGGGATCCTCCTTCGGACATGATATAAATTTCGAAGTACTAAAGCATCCTGTACTTTGGATGGGGTTTGTTAGGCCCAATAGATCTATCTTTAGGATTCGCGTCAATTAGGGTGTCTGTTCCCTAATTCTTAGATTACCAGACT
Organism: Rutidosis leptorrhynchoides; assembly: GCF_046630445.1. Classification (NCBI taxonomy): domain Eukaryota; kingdom Viridiplantae; phylum Streptophyta; class Magnoliopsida; order Asterales; family Asteraceae; genus Rutidosis; species Rutidosis leptorrhynchoides. Next base: position 248,503,873 of record NC_092343.1, read on the forward strand.
TTAATAAAAAGGGGCATATTCGATTTCGATAATTCAACCATAGAATGTAGTTTCAATTACTTGTGTCTATTTCGTCAAACATTTATAAAAGCGCATGTATTCTCAGTCCCAAAAATATAAAGGGTAAAAAGGCAAATGAAACTCACCATACTGTATTTCGTAGTAAAAATACATATAACGTCATTGAACAAGTGCAAGGTTGGCCTCGGATTCACGAACCTATATCAGTTATATATATATTAAAACGTATAATTTATCATGTAATAATAAGCAAACCAGTTTATATATTAGTTATATAATATATTACTTATTATAATGTATTTGTTATTTCAAATGTTAAATATATATCTGTATATGTTTCTTTTATATTAATATAGTAAATTAGATATTTTTATTATATATGTAGTAATTATATTTTTATGTAAATATCTTTTATTTGTTAAAATAATACTTATGATAATACAAAAGTAGTGATAGTAATACTAATAATGATATTGACAATAATAATTTTTATTGTAATAATAATAGTAATAATAGTAATGATAAAAATAATAATATTGTCTCTAAAAATAATACCATTGATAATGATAATAATAATTCCAATAGTAGTTAAAATGATAATTGTAATAAAAATGCTATTGTTAATAATAATAATAATAATAATATTAATAAAAATAATACTTTTAGATATAATCCTAATGTTAATAATTATAATCTTTATAATAATAGTAATAATAAATGACCAATAATCTTGTATTAGTAGTAATAACAATAATAATAAGTATATTACTAATAATAATAATAATAATAATAATAATAATAATAATAATAATAATAACAATAATAAATAATAAAAGAAGTACAAAAATATAGCAAAGTATACCCTTTCAACTCTTTTTCTAAAAAAGATTGTCCCAAACGAGGCTCGAACCCGCAACCTCCTGCTTACTCGTAAAGACCTCATACCATCCCTCTGTTACTATTTTCCTAATTTATACTACTACCCTAATATATTTATCCCGAAAACATCTTTTTTTTTTTTTAATATCTTACTTTGTTTCGATAACGGCCCAACAGGATTTTGGCCCAACTGGAAACAAAGAGTTCGGCCCAACAGAAACTCCTAGCCCAACAATAGACCCATCAGAGTGTTGTTTAATAAAAAAAACTATCTTGCTGCAGCCTAGGATTGAACTCAGGACCTCCTGACTACCTGCTAACATGCCTAACCAATCAGCTATCCATCCATATCTGATTTAACCCTTAACAGAAAACTATATAATCTGTTTGTCTAAGTGTTCTAGTTCTTCTTCTTCGTTTAAAAAAAAAATAATCGACCAACCCAAGATTCAAATCATCACATCACGATTTTTGAGACTTCAAATTAATACTAATTAATAAAAATCAAATGTTTTTTTAAAAAATATAAAAAAAAAAAAATAGCTGCACCAGCAGCTTACGGTTTTGAAAAAAAAAAAAAAATGATTTTGATTTTTAGAGAGTTTTAGGAAATTGTTAAAACACGAATTTGTTTGCAAATTATTTATAGAAACTAACGGAATCTTCAATTGGACTTGAATCTTCAAAACGAGTTCGAATTTCCTCAAGAACAATTGTTTGACTTTTGACTTCTAAAACTTTGACTCGAAAATTCAAGCTTGATATCACGAATTGGAACCTAAGATTTTGAGGAAACATTCATGACGTGAATTAAAACACTTCTGCACTTTTAGATTTTTAAAATGGATTCGGTTACGAATTAAGAGCAAAAAGGTAGTACGTACAGAGGTTAAAAAAAAAAAAAAAAAAAAAAAAAAAAAAATTTTTTTTTTTTTGCTATATATCAGCTAGATGATAGATGCTTGCAGATATGGATGATATTGAGAATGATAAAATTTAATGATTGAAGTAGAAATCACAGGATATCGATTGAATTTGTAGGGATGATTCCATCGCCTAGTCACGAGCACACAGAAGAGAAAGAAAAAAAATTAAACTGAAAGGGAGAGGTTCCTAGTACATGTATTATTATGATGGTGGAAACAACCAAATACAGTGAAAGGTGACTTTATTTGCTTTAAAACACGGGAGTAGTTTACTGGTCTCTTTTTGATAATTGAGTCCACAACAAAGCACAAGTGTGTATATAATATATATATCTATATGTTTTAATAATAATAAACCAATAATAATCAATCGTAATAATAATTATAATATGTTAATTAAGTCACATGAATCACACAATTGCGCAAATACCACAGTTTAGCTGCCCATATTTTCAATTTACTCAACGGACAGTTTTCACGGATAGTGTATCGGGTGAAATAAGTGGCGGATAAAAGCGTTTAGAAAAATCTCATATTTTCATATTAACTATATTTATTTATTTCAGTCATTATGGTATAAAATTCGATAATTGATTATTAAATAAAAATTACATCAACTGTCTCTCTCATTTACGGGTAAAATATAAAAAGTGTTAAAATTTAATAACTAGGTCTTAAATACATTTTTAATAAGTTTAAAATTTATAGAACTCATTTTCGGATCACCGTTTATTTTAAAATCATATAAGTTCGAATTGAACCTCTCTAAATAATAATCGAAACGTCCAACGAATATTACAATCATTAAATATTTATTTTTATATACTTTATTTATATATATATAGATATATTTTTAAATAATAATTATTATAATATCAATTTTTTTATTTTATTACTTTTTAATAACAACATCATATAATACTTCAAATTATATTTCGAATTATTATTTATATATATACATACACACATATCTATTTACAATTAATTGTTCGTGAATCGTCAGGCATGGTCAAAGGTCAATTGAATGCATGAATATAGATTTCAAAACTTTCGAGACTCAACATTATAGATTTTGCTTATCGTGTCAGAAATATATAAAGATTAAAGTTTAAATTTGATCGGAAATTTCCGGGTCACTACAGTACCTACCCGTTAAAAGAAATTTCGTCCCGAAATTTGAGTGAGATCGTCATGGCTAATAGTAAGATTCATTTTCATGACGAATTAGAGTTGAGAACTAGAGTTTTATCAACATTGAGTGATATGGATAAAACCATTTGATTATTCGAAGCGTGCAAGTGAAGCTATCACAAAAGAGTTGAATGAGTAAATATAAGTTCATCTTAACCGGTGACGTAGTCACGGTTGCTTTTCTGAATTCAAGGTAAAAGATAGAACTATCAAGATAATCTTTTCTTGATATGTTTAGAGGCTAGATAGAATGTAAGAGTCGTGTAACATGGCACATAATGATGGTACTGTGAATCATCATGCTTCATTAGAAACTCAGCATGGATTAATGTAATATAATGACGTTGATCAAGTGTCATTATATTATACTAACTCATGCATCAGTTCCCAACACTACTTCAAAATCATTCATAATTTAAATTCAAAGGTTCGCAGAATATAGAAACTAAAACAGTTTCCTTTTATGATATAATACAGCTAGCAGAGAGATAATTAATATCGAACGAGAATATTTATGAAGATATCTTCAGAAATATTGAGGATATTAATAAAGAAAGGTACGGTGATATCTTAGGATTTCAGAATCAAATTGTGATGAAGAAATTCATTCACGATGATTTAGAGTGGTTAAGGAGTAAAGTATTCGCTAAAGATTTCATCAGAAACAGAATCATCTGAATTCTTTATGTACAAGTTTAGTCCTTGTAATTTGTTCAGAATTTCAGGATGAGAGATCATAATTCTAAGAGATAGATGTTATATGTATACGTATAACTGTTGATGTAGAAACATTGCGAGATTCGAAATACTGATTGTGAATTCTCGATAACTGGTAGGGCAATTCTCGTTATAAGATGTGAATAAGTATATGAATAGGTTTTAATGACCAATTATAATGGTTCTTCGGAGAGACTTAAGCCAATGAGTAGTGAAGTTGCTGGTAAGTTTAATGCTAATATGGTGGAATATAAACGGTTCTCCGGTAACGTTGACGAAAGGCAACTTATATATCAAGGTTATAATAGAGTTTATTCGAACGAAAAGGTCGATGTTGATTTGCTGGAGCTGTGAAAAAATTGGTTAATTTGAAAAAAAATTGCGTTGTTATTTTCGGAAATAACAATGCCAAAGAAGCTAGCACAGATACGTGTTAAACATTTATACAGGTTTCGAGAATTTTTCAGGTGCATAACTATATGCATAAATCTTTTCTTCCGTAGATGAAGTGCGGTTGGTTCGTCCTCTCTATTTAGGTGTTTTCAAGAATCACGAAAGGTTTGAACGCAGATTGAAATCATCACGATACAACTGAGGTTTAAGATGAAATCAAGTGGCAACTTGAAGAAATGTTTAGTTGTAGCAGGTGTAACTTATTAATGTGAAATCTTAAATATTCCTCGGGTATTACCTACCCGTTAAAATATTTTCATCATTAACAGTTTGTACAAGAAAATTTTTAATTACAATCTTTATGAAAATATATGTACATATATATTTTCTTCAAATGTAATCATGGATTTAATGAGTTAATATGGTATTAAACTCATTTGATTTACGGTTAGAAGTAGAGTACATAATCTCTAAAACATTAGAGATTACATAATTGTCATGTAGAACGAAAATTAATGATGTAGAACGAAAATAATCGATGTAGAACAAGATGTAGAACGAAGATAATTGATGTAGAACAAGATGTAGAACGAAGATAATTGATGTAGAACAAGATGTAGAACGAAGATTATGCACGAGGTATAGATTGTGATGTTGAGGTGTGCGATGCGGATGTTGCTGTTGGTGATGGTGGTACTGTCGATGTTGCTGAAGCTGGTAAGTTTTGCACCATATCCTCCACATTGATCACTCGAGCGCGAAGTTCGTTGACTTCTTATATTATTCCAGGATGATTGTCAGTCGTAACAAGCGAATGAATAAGGTTTAAAATTTTAGATAGAATCTAATCGTGGCGAGGTATTCGGGAGATGAGGGTGAAAATTGAAATGTCCCGTTCTTATTGATTAAAAACGTTCCATATTAATTGATTTCGTTGCGAGGTTTTGACCTCTATATGAGACGTTTTTCAAAGACTGCATTCATTTTTAAAACAAACCATAACCTTTATGTCATAAATAAAGGTTTAAAAAGCTTTACGTAGATTATCAAATAATGATAATCTAAAATATCCTGTTTACACACGACCATTACATAATGGTTTACAATACAAATATGTTACATCGAAATCAGTTTCTTGAATGCAGTTTTTACACAATATCATACAAACATGGACTCCAAATCTTGTCCTTATTTTAGTATGCAACAGCGGAAGCTCTTAATATTCACCTGAGAATAAACATGCTTTAAACGTCAACAAAAATGTTGGTGAGTTATAGGTTTAACCTATATATATCAAATCGTAACAATAGACCACAAGATTTCATATTTCAATACACATCTCATACATAGAGATAAAAATCATTCATATGGTGAACACCTGGTAACCGACAATAACAAGATGCATATATAAGAATATCCCCATCATTCCGGGACACCCTTCGGATATGATATAAATTTTGAAGTACTAAAGCATCCGGTACTTTGGATGGGGTTTGTTAGGCCCAATAGATCTATCTTTAGGATTCGCGTCAATTAGGGTGTCTGTTCCCTAATTCTTAGATTACCAGACTTAATAAAAAGGGGCATATTCGATTTCGATAATTCAACCATAGAATGTAGTTTCACATACTTGTGTCTATTTTGTAAATCATTTATAAAACCTGCATGTATTCTCATCCCAAAAATATTAGATTTTAAAAGTGGGACTATAACTCACTTTCACAGATTTTTACTTCGTCGGGAAGTAAGACTTGGCCACTGGTTGATTCACGAACCTATAACAATATATACATATATATCAAAGTATGTTCAAAATATATTTACAACACTTTTAATATATTTTGATGTTTTAAGTTTATTAAGTCAGCTGTCCTCGTTAGTAACCTACAACTAGTTGTCCACAATTAGATGTACAGAAATAAATCGATAAATATTATCTTGAATAAATCCACGACCCAGTGTATACGTATCTCAGTATTGATCACAACTCAAACTATATATATTTTGGAATCAACCTCAACCCTGTATAGCTAACTCCAACATTCACATATAGAGTGTCTATGGTTGTTCCGAAATATATATAGATGTGTCGACATGATAGGTCGAAACATTGTATACGTGTCTATGGTATCTCAAGATTACATAATATATAATACAAGTTGATTAAGTTATGGTTGGAATAGATTTGTTACCAATTTTCACGTAGCTAAAATGAGAAAAATTATCCAATCTTGTTTTACCCATAACTTCTTCATTTTAAATCCGTTTTGAGTGAATCAAATTGATATGGTTTCATATTGAACTCTATTTTATGAATCTAAACAAAAAAAGTATAGGTTTCTAGTCGGAAAAATAAGTTACAAGTCGTTTTTGTAAAGGTAGTCATTTCAGTCGAAAGAACGACGTCTAGATGACCATTTTAGAAAACATACTTCCACTTTGAGTTTAACCATAATTTTTGGATATAGTTTCATGTTCATAATAAAAATCATTTTCTCAGAATAACAACATTTAAATCAAAGTTTATCATAGTTTTTAATTAACTAACCCAAAACAGCCCGCGGTGTTACTACGACGGCGTAAATCCGGTTTTACGGTGTTTTTCGTGTTTCCAGGTTTTAAATCATTAAGTTAGCATATCATATAGATATAGAACATGTGTTTAGTTGATTTTAAAAGTCAAGTTAGAAGGATTAACTTTTGTTTGCGAACAAGTTTAGAATTAACTAAACTATGTTCTAGTGATTACAAGTTTAAACCTTCGAATAAGATAGCTTTATATGTATGAATCGAATGATGTTATGAACATCATTACTACCTTAAGTTCCTTGGATGAACCTACTGGAAAAGAGAAAAATGGATCTAGCTTCAATGGATCCTTGGATGGCTCAAAGTTCTTGAAGCAAAATCATGACACGAAAACAAGTTCAAGTAAGATCATCACTTGAAATAAGATTGTTATAGTTATAGAAATTGAACCAAAGTTTGAATATGATTATTACCTTGTATTAGAATGATAACCTACTGTAAGAAACAAGGATTTCTTGAGGTTGGATGATCACCTTACAAGATTGGAAGTGAGCTAGCAAACTTGAAAGTATTCTTGATTTTATGAAACTAGAACTTTTGGAATTTATGAAGAACACTTAGAACTTGAAGATAGAACTTGAGAGAGTTCAATTAGATGAATAAAATTGAAGAATGAAAGTGTTTGTAGGTGTTTTTGGTCGTTGGTGTATGGATTAGATATAAAGGATATGTAATTTTGTTTTCATGTAAATAAGTCATGAATGATTACTCATATTTTTGTAATCTTATGAGATATTTCATGCTAGTTGCCAAATGATGGTTCCCACATGTGTTAGGTGACTCACATGGGCTGCTAAGAGCTGATCATTGGAGTGTATATACCAATAGTACATACATCTAAAAGCTGTGTATTGTACGAGTACGAATACGGGTGCATACGAGTAGAATTGTTGATGAAACTGAACGAGAATGTAATTGTAAGCATTTTTGTTAAGTAGAAGTATTTTGATAAGTGTATTGAAGTCTTTCAAAAGTGTATAAATACATATTAAAACACTACATGTATATACATTTTAACTGAGTCGTTAAGTCATCGTTAGTCGTTACATGTAAGTGTTGTTTTGAAACCTTTAGGTTAACGATCTTGTTAAATGTTGTTAACCCAATGTTTATAATATCAAATGAGATTTTAAATTATTATATTATCATGATATTATCATGTATGAATATCTCTTAATATGATATATATATACATTAAATGTCTTTACAACGATAATCGTTACATATATGTCTCGTTTAAAAATCATTAAGTTAGTAGTCTTGTTTTTACATATGTAGTTCATTGTTAATATACTTAATGATATGTTTACTTATCATAGTATCATGTTAACTATATATATATCCATATATATGTCATCATATAGTTTTTACAAGTTTTAACGTTCGTGAATCACCGGTCAACTTGGGTGGTCAATTGTCTATATGAAACATATTTCAATTAATCAAGTCTTAACAAGTTTGATTGCTTAACATGTTGGAAACATTTAATCATGTAAATATCAATCTCAATTAATATATATAAACATGGAAAAGTTCGGGTCACTACAGTACCTACCCGTTAAATAAATTTCGTCCCGAAATTTTAAGCTGTTGAAGGTGTTGACGAATCTTCTGGAAATAGATGCGGGTATTTCTTCTTCATCTGATCTTCACGCTCCCAGGTGAACTCGGGTCCTCTACGAGCATTCCATCGAACCTTAACAATTGGTATCATGTTTTGCTTAAGTCTTTTAACCTCACGATCCATTATTTCGACGGGTTCTTCGATGAATTGGAGTTTTTCGTTGATTTGGATTTCATCTAACGGAATAGTGAGATCTTCTTTAGCAAAACATTTCTTCAAATTCGAGACGTGGAAAGTGTTATGTACAGCCGCGAGTTGTTGAGGTAACTCTAGTCGGTAAGCTACTGGTCCGACACGATCAATAATCTTGAATGGTCCAATATACCTTGGATTTAATTTCCCTCGTTTACCAAATCGAACAACGCCTTTCCAAGGTGCAACTTTAAGCATGACCATCTCTCCAATTTCAAATTCTATATCTTTTCTTTTAATGTCAGCGTAGCTCTTTTGTCGACTTTGGGCGGTTTTCAACCGTTGTTGAATTTGGATGATCTTCTCGGTAGTTTCTTGTATAATCTCCGGACCCGTAATCTGTCTATCCCCCACTTCACTCCAACAAATCGGAGACCTGCACTTTCTACCATAAAGTGCTTCAAACGGCGCCATCTCAATGCTTGAATGGTAGCTGTTGTTGTAGGAAAATTCTGCTAACGGTAGATGTCGATCCCAACTGTTTCCGAAATCAATAACACATGCTCGTAGCATGTCTTCAAGCGTTTGTATCGTCCTTTCGCTCTGCCCATCAGTTTGTGGATGATAGGCAGTACTCATGTCTAGACGAGTTCCTAATGCTTGCTGTAATGTCTGCCAGAATCTTGAAATAAATCTGCCATCCCTATCAGAGATAATAGAGATTGGTATTCCATGTCTGGAGACGACTTCCTTCAAATACAGTCGTGCTAACTTCTCCATCTTGTCATCTTCTCTTATTGGTAGGAAGTGTGCTGATTTGGTGAGACGATCAACTATTACCCAAATAGTATCAAAACCACTTGCAGTCCTTGGCAATTTAGTGATGAAATCCATGGTAATGTTTTCCCATTTCCATTCCGGGATTTCGGGTTGTTGAAGTAGACCTGATGGTTTCTGATGCTCAGCTTTGACCTTAGAACACGTAAAACATTCTCCTACGTATTTAGCAACATCGGCTTTCATACCCGGCCACCAAAAATGTTTCTTGAGATCCTTGTACATCTTCCCCGTTCCAGGATGTATTGAGTATCTGGTTTTATGAGCTTCTCTAAGTACCATTTCTCTCATATCTCCAAATTTTGGTACCCAAATCCTTTCAGCCCTATACTGGGTTCCGTCTTCCCGAATATTAAGATGCTTCTCCGATCCTTTGGGTATTTCATCCTTTAAATTTCCCTCTTTTAAAACTCCTTGTTGCGCCTCCTTTATTTGAGTAGTAATGTTATTATGAATCATTATATTCATAGATTTTACTCGAATGGGTTCTCTATCCTTCCTGCTCAAGGCATCGGCTACCACATTTGCCTTCCCCGGGTGGTAACGAATCTCAAAATCGTAATCATTCAATAATTCAATCCACCTACGCTGCCTCATATTCAGTTGTTTCTGATTAAATATGTGTTGAAGACTTTTGTGGTCAGTATATATAATACTTTTGACCCCATATAAGTAGTGCCTCCAAGTCTTTAATGCAAAAACAACCGCGCCTAATTCCAAATCATGCGTCGTATAATTTTGTTCGTGAATCTTCAATTGTCTAGACGCATAAGCAATCACCTTCGTTCGTTGCATTAATACACAACCGAGACCTTGCTTTGATGCGTCACAATAAATCACAAAATCATCATTCCCTTCAGGCAATGACAATATAGGTGCCGTAGTTAGCTTTTTCTTCAATAACTGAAACGCTTTCTCTTGTTCATCATTCCATTCAAATTTCTTCCCTTTATGCGTTAATGCAGTCAAGGGTTTTGCTATTCTGGAAAAGTCTTGGATGAACCTTCTGTAGTAACCAGCTAGTCCTAAAAACTGGCGTATGTGTTTCGGAGTTTTCGGGGTTTCCCACTTTTCAACAGTTTCTATCTTTGCCGGATCCACCTTAATACCTTCTTTGTTCACTATGTGACCGAGGAATTGAACTTCTTCCAACCAAAATGCACACTTTGAAAACTTAGCGTACAATTCTTCCTTCCTCAATACTTCTAACACCTTTCTCAAATGTTCACCGTGTTCTTGGTCATTCTTTGAGTAAATAAGTATGTCATCAATGAAAACAATGACAAACTTGTCAAGGTATGGTCCACACACTCGGTTCATAAGGTCCATGAACACAGCTGGTGCATTAGTTAAACCAAACGGCATGACCATAAACTCGTAATGACCGTAACGTGTTCTGAAAGCAGTCTTTGGAATATCATCTTCTTTCACCCGCATTTGATGATACCCGGAACGTAAGTCAATCTTTGAATAAACAGACGAGCCTTGTAGTTGATCAAATAAGTCGTCGATTCTCGGTAGTGGGTAGCGGTTCTTGATGGTAAGTTTGTTCAACTCTCGGTAGTCGATACACAACCTGAATGTACCATCTTTCTTCTTGACAAACAAAACAGGAGCTCCCCACGGTGATGTGCTTGGTCGAATGAAACCACGCTCTAAAAGTTCTTGTAATTGGCTTTGCAGTTCTTTCATCTCGCTGGGTGCGAGTCTGTAAGGAGCACGAGCTATTGGTGCAGCTCCTGGTACAAGATCTATTTGAAATTCAACGGATCGATGTGGGGGTAATCCCGGTAATTCTTTCGGAAATACATCGGGAAATTCTTTTGCAATGGGAACATCATTGATGCTCTTTTCTTCAGTTTGTACTTTCTCGACGTGTGCTAGAACAGCATAGCAACCTTTTCTTATTAGTTTTTGTGCCTTCAAATTACTAATAAGATGTAGCTTCGTGTTGCCCTTTTCTCCGTACACCATTAAGGGTTTTCCTTTTTCTCGTATAATGCGAATTGCATTTTTGTAACAAACGATCTCCGCTTTCACTTCTTTCAACCAGTCCATACCGATTATCACATCAAAACTCCCTAACTCTACTGGTATCAAATCAATCTTAAATGTTTCGCTAACCAGTTTAATTTCTCGATTCCGACATATATTATCTGCTGAAATTAATTTACCATTTGCTAATTCGAGTAAAAATTTACTATCCAAAGGCGTCAATGGACAACTTAATTTAGCACAAAAATCTCTACTCATATAGCTTCTATCCGCACCCGAATCAAATAAAACGTAAGCAGATTTATTGTCAATAAGAAACGTACCCGTAACAAGCTCCGGGTCTTCCTGTGCCTCTACCGCATTAATATTGAAAACTCTTCCACGGCCTAGTCCATTCGTGTTCTCCTGGTTCGGGCAATTTCTAATAATGTGGCCTGGTTTTCCACATTTATAACAAACTACATTGGCATAACTTGCTCCGACACTACTTGCTCCGCCATTACTCGTTCCGACACCATTTGTTCCTTTCGTTCTATTAACCCCTGGTCCGTAGACCTCACACTTCGCCGCGCTATGACCATTTCTTTTACACTTGTTGCAAAATTTGGTGCAGAACCCTGAGTGATTCTTTTCACACCTTTGGCATAGCTGCTTCTGATTGTTGTTGTTGTTGCGGTTATTATTGTTGTTGGGATGATTGTTGTAGTTGCTGTTGTTGTTGTTGTTGTTGTTGTTGGGCCGTTTGTTGTAGTTGCGATTGATGTTGCGATTGTTGGGATAATTGTTGCGATTATTGTTGTAATTGCTGTTGTTGTTGTATTGGTGATTCTTATCACCGTTTTCCTCCCACTTTCTTTTGACTTGCTTCACATTGGCCTCTTCAGCAGTCTGTTCTTTAATTCTTTCTTCAATCTGGTTCACTAGTTTGTGAGCCATTCTACATGCCTGTTGTATGGAGGCGGGCTCGTGTGAACTTATATCTTCTTGGATTCTTTCCGGTAATCCTTTCACAAACGCGTCGATCTTCTCTTCCTCATCTTCGAATGCTCCCGGACACAATAGGCACAATTCTGTGAATCGTCTTTCGTACGTGGTAATATCAAATCCTTGGGTTCGTAACCCTCTAAGTTCTGTCTTGAGCTTATTGACCTCGGTTCTGGGACGGTACTTCTCGTTCATCAAGTGTTTGAATGCTGACCACGATAGTGCGTACGCATCATCTTGTCCCACTTGCTCTAGATAGGTATTCCACCATGTTAACGCAGAACCTGTGAAGGTATGCGTAGCGTACTTCACTTTGTCCTCTTCAGTACACTTACTTATGGCAAACACCGATTCAACCTTCTCGGTCCACCGTTTCAATCCGATCGGTCCTTCGGTTCCATCAAATTCCAAAGGTTTGCAGGTAGTGAATTCTTTGTAGGTGCATCCTGAAATGTCCCGTTCTTATTGATTAAAAACGTTCCATATTAATTGATTTCGTTGCGAGGTTTTGACCTCTATATGAGACGTTTTTCAAAGACTGCATTCATTTTAAAACAAACCATAACCTTTATTTCATCAATAAAGGTTTAAAAAGCTTTACGTAGATTATCAAATAATGATAATCTAAAATATCATGTCTACACACGACCATTACATAATGGTTTACAATACAAATATGTTACAACAAAATAAGTTTCTTGAATGCAGTTTTTACACAATATCATACAAGCATGGACTCCAAATCTCGTCCTTATTTAAGTATGCGACAGCGGAAGCTCTTAATAATCACCTGAGAATAAACATGCTTAAAACGTCAACAAAAATGTTGGTGAGTTATAGGTTTAACCTATATATATCAAATCGTAACAATAGACCACAAGATTTCATATTTCAATACACATCCCATACATAGAGATAAAAATCATTCATATGGTGAACACCTGGTAACCGACAATAACAAGATGCATATATAAGAATATCCCCATCATTCCGGGACACCCTTCGGATATGATATAAATTTCGAAGTACTAAAGCATCCGGTACTTTGGATGGGGTTTGTTAGGCCCAATAGATCTATCTTTAGGATTCGCGTCAATTAGGGTGTCTGTTCCCTAATTCTTAGATTACCAGACTTAATAAAAAGGGGCATATTCGATTTCGATAATTCAACCATAGAATGTAGTTTCACGTACTTGTGTCTATTTTGTAAATCATTTATAAAACCTGCATGTATTCTCATCCCAAAAATATTAGATTTTAAAAGTGGGACTATAACTCACTTTCACAGATTTTTACTTCGTCGGGAAGTAAGACTTGGCCACTGGTTGATTCACGAACCTATAACAATATATACATATATATCAAAGTATGTTCAAAATATATTTACAACACTTTTAATATATTTTGATGTTTTAAGTTTATTAAGTCAGCTGTCCTCGTTAGTAACCTACAACTAGTTGTCCACAGTTAGATGTACAGAAATAAATCGATAAATATTATCTTGAATCAATCCACGACCCAGTGTATACGTATCTCAGTATTGATCACAACTCAAACTATATATATTTTGGAATCAACCTCAACCCTGTATAGCTAACTCCAACATTCACATATAGAGTGTCTATGGTTGTTCCGAAATATATATAGATGTGTCGACATGATAGGTCGAAACATTGTATACGTGTCTATGGTATCTCAAGATTACATAATATATAATACAAGTTGATTAAGTTATGGTTGGAATAGATTTGTTACCAATTTTCACGTAGCTAAAATGAGAAAAATTATCCAATCTTGTTTTACCCATAACTTCTTCATTTTAAATCCGTTTTGAGTGAATCAAATTGCTATGGTTTCATATTGAACTCTATTTTATGAATCTAAACAAAAAAAGTATAGGTTTCTAGTCGGAAAAATAAGTTACAAGTCGTTTTTGTAAAGGTAGTCATTTCAGTCGAAAGAACGACGTCTAGATGACCATTTTAGAAAACATACTTCCACTTTGAGTTTAACCATAATTTTTGGATATAGTTTCATGTTCATAATAAAAATCATTTTCTCAGAATAACAACTTTTAAATCAAAGTTTATCATAGTTTTTAATTAACTAACCCAAAACAGCCCGCGGTGTTACTACGACGGCGTAAATCCGGTTTTACGGTGTTTTTCGTGTTTCCAGGTTTTAAATCATTAAGTTAGCATATCATATAGATATAGAACATGTGTTTAGTTGATTTTAAAAGTCAAGTTAGAAGGATTAACTTTTGTTTGCGAACAAGTTTAGAATTAACTAAACTATGTTCTAGTGATTACAAGTTTAAACCTTCGAATAAGATAGCTTTATATGTATGAATCGAATGATGTTATGAACATCATTACTACCTTAAGTTCCTTGGATGAACCTACTGGAAAAGAGAAAAATGGATCTAGCTTCAATGGATCCTTGGATGGCTCAAAGTTCTTGAAGCAAAATCATGACACGAAAACAAGTTCAAGTAAGATCATCACTTGAAATAAGATTGTTATAGTTATAGAAATTGAACCAAAGTTTGAATATGATTATTACCTTGTATTAGAATGATAACCTACTGTAAGAAACAAAGATTTCTTGAGGTTGGATGATCACCTTACAAGATTGGAAGTGAGCTAGCAAACTTGAAAGTATTCTTGATTTTATGAAACTAGAACTTTTGAAATTTATGAAGAACACTTAGAACTTGAAGATAGAACTTGAGAGAGTTCAATTAGATGAATAAAATTGAAGAATGAAAGTGTTTGTAGGTGTTTTTGGTCGTTGGTGTATGGATTAGATATAAAGGATATGTAATTTTGTTTTCATGTAAATAAGTCATGAATGATTACTCATATTTTTGTAATCTTATGAGATATTTCATGCTAGTTGCCAAATGATGGTTCCCACATGTGTTAGGTGACTCACATGGGCTGCTAAGAGCTGATCATTGGAGTGTATATACCAATAGTACATACATCTAAAAGCTGTGTATTGTACGAGTACGAATACGGGTGCATACGAGTAGAATTGTTGATGAAACTGAACGAGAATGTAATTGTAAGCATTTTTGTTAAGTAGAAGTATTTTGATAAGTGTATTGAAGTCTTTCAAAAGTGTATAAATACATATTAAAACACTACATGTATATACATTTTAACTGAGTCGTTAAGTCATCGTTAGTCGTTACATGTAAATGTTGTTTTGAAACCTTTAGGTTAACGATCTTGTTGAATGTTGTTAACCCATTGTTTATTATAACAAATGAGATATTAAATTGTTATATTATCATGATATTATGATATATAATATATCTCAGTATGATGTATATACAGTTAAATGTCGTTACAACGATAATCGTTACATATATGTCTCATTTCGAAATCATTAAGTTAGTAGTCTTATTTTTACATATGTATTTCATTGTTAATACACTTAATAATATATTTACTTATCATTTAACATAATTAACCAAGTGTATCAATATCTTAATATGATTCATATGTACCTAGTGTAGTGACCCGAACTTTTCCATGTTTATATATATTAATTGAGATTGATATTTACATGATTAAACGTTTCCAACATGTTAAGCAATCAAACTTGTTAAGACTTGATTAATTGAAATAGGTTTCATATAGACAATTGACTACCCAAGTTGACCGGTGATTCACGAACGTTAAAACTTGTAAAAACTATATGATGACATATATATGGTTATATATATAGTTAACATGATATTATGATAAGTAAACATATCATTAAGTATATTAACAATGAACTACATATGTAAAAACAAGACTACTAACTTAATGATTTTTAAACGAGACATATATGTAACGATTATCGTTGTAACGACATTTAAATGTATATATATCATATTAAGATATATTAATATATCATAATATCATGATAATATAATAATTTAACATCTCATTAGATATAATAAACAATGGGTTAACAACATTAATTGAGATCGTTAACTTAAAGGTTTCAAAACAACACTTACATGTAACGACTAACGATGACTTAACGACTCCGTTAAAATGTATATACATGTAGTGTATTTAGATGTATTAAAATACTTTTGGAAGACTTCAAGACATATATCGAAACACTCATACTTAACGAAAATGGTTACAGTTACTTTCCCATTCTTTTCTTTCATCAAGAATTCTAGTCGTATTCTTACCCGTATTATACACAGCTTCAAAACGTACTTACTATGGGTATATACCAATAGGAACTAGCATGGGATTCCACTCTTGATTATGTCATGGATGACTAATCAATTTTAACTTCTACCATGAGCTAGTCAACTAACTAGAACTCCTTTTAACCCCACTCACCACTCACCAATTAACACTCATCATTCACTCCATTTCACTTCCAAATCTCTTTCTAATTCTCTCTCAACACACCCACACTATTATGAACGTATTTTTCCAGTAGTTAATCATCATCTTCATCAAAAATCACTTCAAGAATCAAGCTATAATCATCATAGGAAGAACACTTCAAGAATACTTCAAAAATCCCTTCAAGTTTACTAATTTACTTCCAAGCTTTCTAATCCATTCCAAGTAATCATCTAAGATCAAGAAACCTTTGTTATATACAGTAGGTTATCTTTCTTATTCAAGGTAATATTCATATTCAAACTTTGATTCAATTTCTATAACTATAAACTATCTTAATTCGAGCAAAAATCTTACTTGAACTTGTTTTTGTGTCATGATCCTTCTTCAAGAACTTTCAAGCCATCCAAGATCCTTTGAAGCTAGATCATTTCTTGTCACTTCCAGTAGGTTTACCTACTAAACTTGAGGTAGTAATGATGTTCATAACATCATTCGATTCATATATATAAAACTATCTTATTCGAAGGTTTAAACTCGTAATCACTAGAACATAGTTTAGTTAATTCTAAACTTGTTCGCAAACAAAAGTTAATCCTTCTAACTTGACTTTTAAAATTAACTAAACACATGTTCTATATCTATATGATATGCTAACTTAATGATTTAAAACCTGGAAACACGAAAAACACCGTAAAACCGGATTTACGCCGTCGTAGTAACACCGCGGGCTGTTTTGGGTTAGTTAATTAAAAACTATGATAAACTTTGATTTAAAACTTGTTATTCTGAGAAAATGATTTTTATTATGAACATGAAACTATATCCAAAAATTATGGTTAAACTCAAAGTGGAAGTATGTTTTCTAAAATGGTCATCTAGACGTCGTTCTTTCGACTGAAATGACTACCTTTACAAAAACGACTTGTAACTTATTTTTCCGACTATAAACCTATACTTTTTCTGTTTAGATTCATAAAATAGAGTTCAATATGAAACCATAGCAATTTGATTCACTCAAAACGGATTTAAAATGAAGAAGTTATGGGTAAAACAAGATTGGATAATTTTTCTCATTTTAGCTACGTGAAAATTGGTAACAAATCTATTCCAACCATAACTTAATCAACTTGTATTGTATATTATGTAATCTTGAGATACCATAGACATGTATACAATGTTTCGACCTATCATGTCGACACATCTATATATATTTCGGAACAACCATAGACACTCTATATGTGAATGTTGGAGTTAGCTATACAGGGTTGAGGTTGATTCCAAAATATATATAGTTTGAGTTGTGATCAATACTGAGATACGTATACACTGGGTCGTGGATTGATTCAAGATAATATTTATCGATTTATTTCTGTACATCTAACTGTGGACAACTAGTTGTAGGTTACTAACGAGGACAGCTGACTTAATAAACTTAAAACATCAAAATATATTAAAAGTGTTGTAAATATATTTTGAACATACTTTGATATATATGTATATATTGTTATAGGTTCGTGAATCAACTAGTGGCCAAGTCTTACTTCCCGACGAAGTAAAAATCTGTGAAAGTGAGTTATAGTCCCACTTTTAAAATCTAATATTTTTGGGATGAGAATACATGCAGGTTTTATAAATGATTTACAAAATAGACACAAGTACGTGAAACTACATTCTATGGTTGAATTATCGAAATCGAATATGCCCCTTTTTATTAAGTCTGGTAATCTAAGAATTAGGGAACAGACACCCTAATTGACGCGAATCCTAAAGATAGATCTATCGGGTCCAACAAGCCCCATCCAAAGTACCGGATGCTTTAGTACTTCGAAATTTATATCATATCCGAAGGGTGTCCCGGAATGATGGGGATATTCTTATATTTGCATCTTGTTAATGTCGGTTACCAGGTGTTCACCATATGAATGATTTTTATCTCTATGTATGGGATGTGTATTGAAATATGAAATCTTGTGGTCTATTATTATGATTTGATATATATAGGTTAAACCTATAACTCACCAACATTTTTGTTGACGTTTTAAGCATGTTTATTCTCAGGTGATTATTAAGAGCTTCCGCTGTCGCATACTTAAATAAGGACGAGATTTGGAGTCCATGCTTGTATGATATTGTGTAAAAACTGCATTCAAGAAACTTATTTTGTTGTAACATATTTGTATTGTAAACCATTATGTAATGGTCGTGTGTAAACAGGATATTTTAGATTATCATTATTTGATAATCTACGTAAAGCTTTTTAAAACCTTTATCTATGAAATAAAGGTTATGGTTTGTTTTAAAAATGAATGCAGTCTTTGAAAAACGTCTCATATAGAGGTCAAAACCTCGCAATGAAATCAATTAATATGGAACGTTTTTAATCAATAAGAACGGGACATTTCAGTTGGTATCAGAGCGTTGGTCTTAGAGAACCAGAAAATTTGCATTAGTGTGTCTTATCGAGTTTGTTAGGATGCATTAGTGATTCTGGACTTCGACCGTGTTTTCTTTAAAAATGATTGCTTAACATTTTTGTTGGAAACTATATATTTTTAACATATGAATATTATGTGATATATTAATCTCTTAATGTGTTTGATATTATGTGATAGATGTCTACCTCTAGAACAAGTCCCATTGACTCACCTAATAATAATGAAGAGTCAAATGTAAATTGGAATGATTCGTGGACTGATTCACAAGTTCCCGAAGAGGAACCGGAAGAAGAGTCGGAACCGGAAGAAGAATCGGAACCGGAAGAAGAATCGGAACCGGAAGAAGAATCGGAACCGGTGGGGGAAATAATAAAACGGTTAAGTAAAAGAGAATCCTCAACCAACCGACCAAGGTTAATTATGGTCAATGGTGTTTCCGCCAAGGAAGCAAAATATTGGGAGGATTACCAATTCTCCGATGAATCGGATTCCGACGAGAATTCCAATGATGTTATAGAAATTACCCCAACTGAATTTAAAAAGGCAAAAGAAAATAATAAGGGAAAGGGCATAAAAATAGAGAAATCTAATTCTAACCCCGATGAACTTTATATGTATCGTCAACCCCCGAAGTCCTTAAGTTGTAACAATGACCCGGGAACCTCTAAACCACCAGGTTTTTCTAAACCAATGTGGACAACGATGGCTCGTATTAGGGGAACATCATATATCCCTAGAAACTTGGCAAAACGAACCAAAACCGAAGAAGAAGAAACGAGCGAGTCGGAATAAGATAGTTGTATTCGTGTGGTGTAATATATGTAATATAGTGTTCTTATGCTTTATGATATATGTAAAAATTCCTTGTATTAATAAGTATTTTTTTTTATGAATCTAACTCTTGTCTATTTTACAGTTTAAAAACACAAAATGGATAGACAACCCAATATTTTAAGAGACCTACCCGGAGACATGATTGATGAAATCTTGTCTAGAGTCGGCAAGAATTCCTCGGCACAACTATTTAAGGCGAGATCAGTTTGTAAGACATTCGAAGAACGTTCCAAGAATGTCTTGGTTTATAAGAGACTTTCGTTTGAAAGATGGGGGATATCACATTGGGAAACCCATAAGTTACGATGTGTTTACTTTGACGCATATATTGCGGGGAACCCAAATGCTATTTTACGCAACGGGTTAAGAAATTATTTTGACTCAATATATCCGAATATTGGACTTCGTGATTTAGAAAAAGCGGCTAACATGCAACATAAAGAAGCATGTTATGCTTACGGATTAGTAATGTTCGCTTCTCACCAAAGTGAGAACAAGAACATCGGGCTACAACTATTAAACAAAACATTTCCAAAAGTGACGGAGTCGGTAATTGGGGTAAGAAATGAGGTTTTTAGATTGTTACGGGTACGTTTCTTATTGACAATAAATCTGCTTACGTTTTATTTGATTCGGGTGCGGATAGAAGCTATATGAGTAGAGATTTTTGTGCTAAATTAAGTTGTCCATTGACGCCTTTGGATAGTAAATTTTTACTCGAATTAGCAAATGGTAAATTAATTTCAGCAGATAATATATGTCGGAATCGAGAAATTAAACTGGTTAGCGAAACATTTAAGATTGATTTGATACCAGTAGAGTTAGGGAGTTTTGATGTGATAATCGGTATGGACTGGTTGAAAGAAGTGAAAGCAGAGATCGTCTGTTACAAAAATGCAATTCGCATTATACGAGAAAAAGGAAAACCCTTAATGGTGTACGGAGAAAAGGGCAACACGAAGCTACATCTTATTAGTAATTTGAAGGCACAAAAACTAATAAGAAAAGGTTGCTATGGTGTTCTAGCACACGTCGAGAAAGTACAAACTGAAGAAAAGAGCATCAATGATGTTCCCATTGCAAAAGAATTTCCCGATGTATTTCCGAAAGAATTACCGGGATTACCCCCACATCGATCCGTTGAATTTCAAATAGATCTTGTACCAGGAGCTGCACCAATAGCTCGTGCTCCTTACAGACTTGCACCCAGCGAGATGAAAGAACTGCAAAGCCAATTACAAGAACTTTTAGAGCGTGGTTTCATTCGACCAAGCACATCACCGTGGGGAGCTCCTGTTTTGTTTGTCAAGAAGAAAGATGGTACATTCAGGTTGTGTATCGACTACCGAGAGTTGAACAAACTTACCATCAAGAACCGCTACCCACTACCGAGAATCGACGACTTATTTGATCAACTACAAGGCTCGTCTGTTTATTCAAAGATTGACTTACGTTCCGGGTATCATCAAATGCGGGTGAAAGAAGATGATATTCCAAAGACTGCTTTCAGAACACGTTACGGTCATTACGAGTTTATGGTCATGCCGTTTGGTTTAACTAATGCACCAGCTGTGTTCATGGACCTTATGAACCAAGTGTGTGGACCATACCTTGACAAGTTTGTCATTGTTTTCATTGATGACATACTTATTTACTCAAAGAATGACCAAGAACACGGTGAACATTTGAGAAAGGTGTTAGAAGTATTGAGGAAGGAAGAATTGTACGCTAAGTTTTCAAAGTGTGCATTTTGGTTGGAAGAAGTTCAATTCCTCGGTCACATAGTGAACAAAGAAGGTATTAAGGTGGATCCAGCAAAGATAGAAACTGTTGAAAAGTGGGAAACACCGAAAACTCCGAAACACGTACGCCAGTTTTTAGGACTAGCTGGTTACTACAGAAGGTTCATCCAAGACTTTTCCAGAATAGCAAAACCCTTGACTGCATTAACGCATAAAGGGAAGAAATTTGAATGGAATGATGAACAAGAGAAAGCGTTTCAGTTATTGAAGAAAAAGCTAACTACGGCACCTATATTGTCATTGCCTGAAGGGAATGATGATTTTGTGATTTATTGTGACGCATCAAAGCAAGGTCTCGGTTGTGTATTAATGCAACGAACGAAGGTGATTGCTTATGCGTCTAGACAATTGAAGATTCACGAACAAAATTATACGACGCATGATTTGGAATTAGGTGCGGTTGTTTTTGCATTAAAGACTTGGAGGCACTACTTATATGGGGTCAAAAGTATTATATATACCGACCACAAAAGTCTTCAACACATATTTAATCAGAAACAACTGAATATGAGGCAGCGTAGGTGGATTGAATTATTGAATGATTACGACTTTGAGATTCGTTAC
Organism: Rutidosis leptorrhynchoides; assembly: GCF_046630445.1. Classification (NCBI taxonomy): domain Eukaryota; kingdom Viridiplantae; phylum Streptophyta; class Magnoliopsida; order Asterales; family Asteraceae; genus Rutidosis; species Rutidosis leptorrhynchoides. The sequence goes on from NC_092343.1 coordinate 248,526,166, forward strand.
CACCCGGGAAAGGCAAATGTGGTAGCCGATGCCTTGAGCAGGAAGGACAGAGAACCCATTCGAGTAAAATCTATGAATATAATGATTCATAATAACCTTACTACTCAAATAAAGGAGGCGCAACAAGGAGTTTTAAAAGAAGGAAATTTAAAGGATGAAATACCCAAAGGATCGGAGAAGCATCTTAATATTCGGGAAGACGGAACCCGGTATAGGGCTGAAAGGATTTGGGTACCAAAATTTGGAGATATGAGAGAAATGGTACTTAGAGAAGCTCATAAAACCAGATACTCAATACATCCTGGAACGGGGAAGATGTACAAGGATCTCAAGAAACATTTTTGGTGGCCGGGTATGAAAGCCGATGTTGCTAAATATGTAGGAGAATGTTTGACGTGTTCTAAGGTCAAAGCTGAGCATCAGAAACCATCAGGTCTACTTCAACAACCCGAAATCCCGGAATGGAAATGGGAAAACATTACCATGGATTTCATCACTAAATTGCCAAGGACTGCAAGTGGTTTTGATACTATTTGGGTAATAGTTGATCGTCTCACCAAATCAGCACACTTCCTGCCAATAAGAGAAGATGACAAGATGGAGAAGTTAGCACGACTGTATTTGAAGGAAGTCGTCTCCAGACATGGAATACCAATCTCTATTATCTCTGATAGGGATGGCAGATTTATTTCAAGATTCTGGCAGACATTACAGCAAGCATTAGGAACTCGTCTAGACATGAGTACTGCCTATCATCCACAAACCGATGGGCAGAGCGAAAGGACGATACAAACGCTTGAAGACATGCTACGAGCATGTGTTATTGATTTCGGAAACAGTTGGGATCGACATCTACCGTTAGCAGAATTTTCCTACAACAACAGCTACCATTCAAGCATTGAGATGGCGCCGTTTGAAGCACTTTATGGTAGAAAGTGCAGGTCTCCGATTTGTTGGAGTGAAGTGGGGGATAGACAGATTACGGGTCCGGAGATTATACAAGAAACTACCGAGAAGATCATCCAAATTCAACAACGGTTGAAAACTGCCCAAAGTCGACAAAAGAGCTACGCTGACATTAAAAGAAAAGATATAGAATTTGAAATTGGAGAGATGGTCATGCTTAAAGTTGCACCTTGGAAAGGCGTTGTTCGATTTGGTAAACGAGGGAAATTAAATCCAAGGTATATTGGACCATTCAAGATTATTGATCGTGTCGGACCAGTAGCTTACCGACTAGAGTTACCTCAACAACTCGCGGCTGTACATAACACTTTCCACGTCTCGAATTTGAAGAAATGTTTTGCTAAAGAAGATCTCACTATTCCGTTAGATGAAATCCAAATCAACGAAAAACTTCAATTCATCGAAGAACCCGTCGAAATAATGGATCGTGAGGTTAAAAGACTTAAGCAAAACAAGATACCAATTGTTAAGGTTCGATGGAATGCTCGTAGAGGACCCGAGTTCACCTGGGAGCGTGAAGATCAGATGAAGAAGAAATACCCGCATCTATTTCCAGAAGATTCGTCAACACCTTCAACAGCTTAAAATTTCGGGACGAAATTTATTTAACGGGTAGGTACTGTAGTGACCCGAACTTTTCCATGTTTATATATATTAATTGAGATTGATATTTACATGATTAAACGTTTCCAACATGTTAAGCAATCAAACTTGTTAAGACTTGATTAATTGAAATAGGTTTCATATAGACAATTGACTACCCAAGTTGACCGGTGATTCACGAACGTTAAAACTTGTAAAAACTATATGATGACATATATATGGTTATATATATAGTTAACATGATATTATGATAAGTAAACATATCATTAAGTATATTAACAATGAACTACATATGTAAAAACAAGACTACTAACTTAATGATTTTTAAACGAGACATATATGTAACGATTATCGTTGTAACGACATTTAAATGTATATATATCATATTAAGATATATTAATATATCATAATATCATGATAATATAATAATTTAACATCTCATTAGATATAATAAACAATGGGTTAACAACATTAATTGAGATCGTTAACTTAAAGGTTTCAAAACAACACTTACATGTAACGACTAACGATGACTTAACGACTCCGTTAAAATGTATATACATGTAGTGTATTTAGATGTATTAAAATACTTTTGGAAGACTTCAAGACATATATCGAAACACTCATACTTAACGAAAATGGTTACAGTTACTTTCCCATTCTTTTCTTTCATCAAGAATTCTAGTCGTATTCTTACCCGTATTATACACAGCTTCAAAACGTACTTACTATGGGTATATACCAATAGGAACTAGCATGGGATTCCACTCTTGATTATGTCATGGATGACTAATCAATTTTAACTTCTACCATGAGCTAGTCAACTAACTAGAACTCCTTTTAACCCCACTCACCACTCACCAATTAACACTCATCATTCACTCCATTTCACTTCCAAATCTCTTTCTAATTCTCTCTCAACACACCCACACTATTATGAACGTATTTTTCCAGTAGTTAATCATCATCTTCATCAAAAATCACTTCAAGAATCAAGCTATAATCATCATAGGAAGAACACTTCAAGAATACTTCAAAAATCCCTTCAAGTTTACTAATTTACTTCCAAGCTTTCTAATCCATTCCAAGTAATCATCTAAGATCAAGAAACCTTTGTTATATACAGTAGGTTATCTTTCTTATTCAAGGTAATATTCATATTCAAACTTTGATTCAATTTCTATAACTATAAACTATCTTAATTCGAGCAAAAATCTTACTTGAACTTGTTTTTGTGTCATGATCCTTCTTCAAGAACTTTCAAGCCATCCAAGATCCTTTGAAGCTAGATCATTTCTTGTCACTTCCAGTAGGTTTACCTACTAAACTTGAGGTAGTAATGATGTTCATAACATCATTCGATTCATATATATAAAACTATCTTATTCGAAGGTTTAAACTCGTAATCACTAGAACATAGTTTAGTTAATTCTAAACTTGTTCGCAAACAAAAGTTAATCCTTCTAACTTGACTTTTAAAATTAACTAAACACATGTTCTATATCTATATGATATGCTAACTTAATGATTTAAAACCTGGAAACACGAAAAACACCGTAAAACCGGATTTACGCCGTCGTAGTAACACCGCGGGCTGTTTTGGGTTAGTTAATTAAAAACTATGATAAACTTTGATTTAAAACTTGTTATTCTGAGAAAATGATTTTTATTATGAACATGAAACTATATCCAAAAATTATGGTTAAACTCAAAGTGGAAGTATGTTTTCTAAAATGGTCATCTAGACGTCGTTCTTTCGACTGAAATGACTACCTTTACAAAAACGACTTGTAACTTATTTTTCCGACTATAAACCTATACTTTTTCTGTTTAGATTCATAAAATAGAGTTCAATATGAAACCATAGCAATTTGATTCACTCAAAACGGATTTAAAATGAAGAAGTTATGGGTAAAACAAGATTGGATAATTTTTCTCATTTTAGCTACGTGAAAATTGGTAACAAATCTATTCCAACCATAACTTAATCAACTTGTATTGTATATTATGTAATCTTGAGATACCATAGACATGTATACAATGTTTCGACCTATCATGTCGACACATCTATATATATTTCGGAACAACCATAGACACTCTATATGTGAATGTTGGAGTTAGCTATACAGGGTTGAGGTTGATTCCAAAATATATATAGTTTGAGTTGTGATCAATACTGAGATACGTATACACTGGGTCGTGGATTGATTCAAGATAATATTTATCGATTTATTTCTGTACATCTAACTGTGGACAACTAGTTGTAGGTTACTAACGAGGACAGCTGACTTAATAAACTTAAAACATCAAAATATATTAAAAGTGTTGTAAATATATTTTGAACATACTTTGATATATATGTATATATTGTTATAGGTTCGTGAATCAACTAGTGGCCAAGTCTTACTTCCCGACGAAGTAAAAATCTGTGAAAGTGAGTTATAGTCCCACTTTTAAAATCTAATATTTTTGGGATGAGAATACATGCAGGTTTTATAAATGATTTACAAAATAGACACAAGTACGTGAAACTACATTCTATGGTTGAATTATCGAAATCGAATATGCCCCTTTTTATTAAGTCTGGTAATCTAAGAATTAGGGAACAGACACCCTAATTGACGCGAATCCTAAAGATAGATCTATCGGGTCCAACAAGCCCCATCCAAAGTACCGGATGCTTTAGTACTTCGAAATTTATATCATATCCGAAGGGTGTCCCGGAATGATGGGGATATTCTTATATTTGCATCTTGTTAATGTCGGTTACCAGGTGTTCACCATATGAATGATTTTTATCTCTATGTATGGGATGTGTATTGAAATATGAAATCTTGTGGTCTATTATTATGATTTGATATATATAGGTTAAACCTATAACTCACCAACATTTTTGTTGACGTTTTAAGCATGTTTATTCTCAGGTGATTATTAAGAGCTTCCGCTGTCGCATACTTAAATAAGGACGAGATTTGGAGTCCATGCTTGTATGATATTGTGTAAAAACTGCATTCAAGAAACTTATTTTGTTGTAACATATTTGTATTGTAAACCATTATGTAATGGTCGTGTGTAAACAGGATATTTTAGATTATCATTATTTGATAATCTACGTAAAGCTTTTTAAAACCTTTATCTATGAAATAAAGGTTATGGTTTGTTTTAAAAATGAATGCAGTCTTTGAAAAACGTCTCATATAGAGGTCAAAACCTCGCAATGAAATCAATTAATATGGAACGTTTTTAATCAATAAGAACGGGACATTTCACCTAGTAAGACGTTGTTATAACGATAATCGTTATATATATCGTTTTCGAGTTTCTTAAATTAATAGTCTCCTTTTTATGTATATAACTCATTGTTAAAATACCTAATGAGATACATACTTATAATAAAAACATGTTAACTATATATATAACCATATATATGTCAACGTATAGTTTTTACAAGTTTTAACGTTCGTGAATCACCGGTCAACTTGGGTGGTCAATTGTCTATATGAAACATATTTCAATTAATCAAGTCTTAACAAGTTTGATTGCTTAACATGTTGGAAACATTTAATCATGTAAACATCAATCTCAATTAATATATATAAACATGGAAAAGTTCGGGTCACTACAGTACCTACCCGTTAAATAAATTTCGTCCCGAAATTTTAAGCTGTTGAAGGTGTTGACGAATCTTCTGGAAATAGATGCGGGTATTTCTTCTTCATCTGATCTTCACGCTCCCAGGTGAACTCGGGTCCTCTACGAGCATTCCATCGAACCTTAACAATTGGTATCTTGTTTTGCTTAAGTCTTTTAACCTCACGATCCATTATTTCGACGGGTTCTTCAATGAATTGGAGTTTTTCGTTGATTTGGATTTCATCTAACGGAATAGTGAGATCTTCTTTAGCAAAACATTTCTTCAAATTCGAGACGTGGAAAGTGTTATGTACAGCCGCGAGTTGTTGAGGTAACTCAAGTCGGTAAGCTACTGGTCCGACACGATCAATAATCTTGAATGGTCCAATATACCTTGGATTTAATTTCCCTCGTTTACCAAATCGAACAACGCCTTTCCAAGGTGAAACTTTAAGCATGACCATCTCTCCAATTTCAAATTCTATATCTTTTCTTTTAATGTCAGCGTAGCTCTTTTGTCGACTTTGGGCGGTTTTCAACCGTTGTTGAATTTGGATGATCTTCTCGGTAGTTTCTTGTATAATCTCCGGACCCGTAATCTGTCTATCCCCCACCTCACTCCAACAAATCGGAGACCTGCACTTTCTACCATAAAGTGCTTCAAACGGCGCCATCTCAATGCTTGAATGGTAGCTGTTGTTGTAGGAAAATTCTGCTAACGGTAGATGTCGATCCCAACTGTTTCCGAAATCAATAACACATGCTCGTAGCATGTCTTCAAGCGTTTGTATCGTCCTTTCGCTCTGCCCATCAGTTTGTGGATGATAGGCAGTAGTCATGTCTAGACGAGTTCCTAATGCTTGCTGTAATGTCTGCCAGAATTTTGAAATAAATCTGCCATCCCTATCAGAGATAATAGAGATTGGTATTCCATGTCTAGAGACGACTTCCTTCAAATACAGTCATGCTAACTTCTCCATCTTGTCATCTTCTCTTATTGGTAGGAAGTGTGCTGATTTGGTGAGACGATCAACTATTACCCAAATAGTATCAAAACCACTTGCAGTCCTTGGCAATTTAGTGATGAAATCCATGGTAATGTTTTCCCATTTCCATTCCGGGATTTCGGGTTGTTGAAGTAGACCTGATGGTTTCTGATGCTCAGCTTTGACCTTAGAACACGTCAAACATTCTCCTACGTATTTAGCAACATCGGCTTTCATACCCGGCCACCAAAAATGTTTCTTGAGATCCTTGTACATCTTCCCCGTTCCAGGATGTATTGAGTATCTGGTTTTATGAGCTTCTCTAAGTACCATTTCTCTCATATCTCCAAATTTTGGTACCCAAATCCTTTCAGCCCTATACCGGGTTCCGTCTTCCCGAATATTAAGATGCTTCTCCGATCCTTTGGGTATTTCATTCTTTAAATTTCCCTCTTTTAAAACTCCTTGTTGCGCCTCCTTTATTTGAGTAGTAATGTTATTATGAATCATTATATTCATAGATTTTACTCGAATGGGTTCTCTATCCTTCCTGCTCAAGGCATCGGCTACCACATTTGCCTTCCCCGGGTGGTAACGAATCTCAAAATCGTAATCATTCAATAATTCAATCCACCTACGCTGCCTCATATTCAGTTGTTTCTGATTAAATATGTGTTGAAGACTTTTGTGGTCGGTATATATAATACTTTTGACCCCATATAAGTAGTGCCTCCAAGTCTTTAATGCAAAAACAACCGCGCCTAATTCCAAATCATGCGTCGTATAATTTTGTTCGTGAATCTTCAATTGTCTAGACGCATAAGCAATCACCTTCGTTCGTTGCATTAATACACAACCGAGACCTTGCTTTGATGCGTCACAATAAATCACAAAATCATCATTCCCTTCAGGCAATGACAATATAGGTGCCGTAGTTAGCTTTTTCTTCAATAACTGAAACGCTTTCTCTTGTTCATCATTCCATTCAAATTTCTTCCCTTTATGCGTTAATGCAGTCAAGGGTTTTGCTATTCTGGAAAAGTCTTGGATGAACCTTCTGTAGTAACCAGCTAGTCCTAAAAACTGGCGTATGTGTTTCGGAGTTTTCGGGGTTTCCCACTTTTCAACAGTTTCTATCTTTGCCGGATCCACCTTAATACCTTCTTTGTTCACTATGTGACCGAGGAATTGAACTTCTTCCAACCAAAATGCACACTTTGAAAACTTAGCGTACAATTCTTCCTTCCTCAATACTTCTAACACCTTTCTCAAATGTTCACCGTGTTCTTGGTCATTCTTTGAGTAAATAAGTATGTCATCAATGAAAACAATGACAAACTTGTCAAGGTATGGTCCACACACTCGGTTCATAAGGTCCATGAACACAGCTGGTGCATTAGTTAAACCAAACGGCATGACCATAAACTCGTAATGACCGTAACGTGTTCTGAAAGCAGTCTTTGGAATATCATCTTCTTTCACCCGCATTTGATGATACCCGGAACGTAAGTCAATCTTTGAATAAACAGACGAGCCTTGTAGTTGATCAAATAAGTCGTCGATTCTCGGTAGTGGGTAGCGGTTCTTGATGGTAAGTTTGTTCAACTCTCGGTAGTCGATACACAACCTGAATGTACCATCTTTCTTCTTGACAAACAAAACAGGAGCTCCCCACGGTGATGTGCTTGGTCGAATGAAACCACGCTCTAAAAGTTCTTGTAATTGGCTTTGCAGTTCTTTCATCTCGCTGGGTGCGAGTCTGTAAGGAGCACGAGCTATTGGTGCAGCTCCTGGTACAAGATCTATTTGAAATTCAACGGATCGATGTGGGGGTAATCCCGGTAATTCTTTCGGAAATACATCGGGAAATTCTTTTGCAATGGGAACATCATTGATGCTCTTTTCTTCAGTTTGTACTTTCTCGACGTGTGCTAGAACAGCATAGCAACCTTTTCTTATTAGTTTTTGTGCCTTCAAATTACTAATAAGATGTAGCTTCGTGTTGCCCTTTTCTCCGTACACCATTAAGGGTTTTCCTTTTTCTCGTATAATGCGAATTGCATTTTTGTAACAAACGATCTCCGCTTTCACTTCTTTCAACCAGTCCATACCAATTATCACATCAAAACTCCCTAACTCTACTGGTATCAAATCAATCTTAAATGTTTCGCTAACCAGTTTAATTTCTCGATTCCGACATATATTATCTGCTGAAATTAATTTACCATTTGCTAATTCGAGTAAAAATTTACTATCCAAAGGCGTCAATGGACAACTTAATTTAGCACAAAAATCTCTACTCATATAGCTTCTATCCGCACCCGAATCAAATAAAACGTAAGCAGATTTATTGTCAATAAGAAACGTACCCGTAACAAGCTCCGGGTCTTCCTGTGCCTCTACCGCATTAATATTGAAAACTCTTCCACGGCCTTGTCCATTCGTGTTCTCCTGGTTCGGGCAATTTCTAATAATGTGGCCTGGTTTTCCACATTTATAACAAACTACATTGGCATAACTTGCTCCGACACTACTTGCTCCGCCATTACTTGTTCCGACACCATTTGTTCCTTTCGTTCTATTAACCCCTGGTCCATAGACCTCACACTTCACCGCGCTATGACCATTTCTTTTACACTTGTTGCAAAATTTGGTGCAGAACCCCGAGTGATTCTTTTCACACCTTTGGCATAGTTGCTTCTGATTGTTGTTGTTGTTGCGGTTATTATTGTTGTTGGGATGATTGTTGTAGTTGCTGTTGTTGTTGTTGTTGTTGTTGTTGTTGTTGTTGTTGTTGTTGTTGGGCCGTTTGTTGTAGTTGCGATTGATGTTGCGATTGTTGGGATAATTGTTGCGATTATTGTTGTAATTGCTGTTGTTGTTGTATTGGTGATTCTTATCACCGTTTTCCTCCCACTTTCTTTTGACTTGCTTCACATTGGCCTCTTCAGCAGTCTGTTCTTTAATTCTTTCTTCAATCTGGTTCACTAGTTTGTGAGCCATTCTACATGCCTGTTGTATGGAGGCGGGCTCGTGTGAACTTATATCTTCTTGGATTCTTTCCGGTAATCCTTTCACAAACGCGTCGATCTTCTCTTCCTCATCTTCGAATGCTCCCGGACACAATAGGCACAATTCTGTGAATCGTCTTTCGTACGTGGTAATATCAAATCCTTGGGTTCGTAACCCTCTAAGTTCTGTCTTGAGCTTATTGACCTCGGTTCTGGGACGGTACTTCTCGTTCATCAAGTGCTTGAATGCTGACCACGGTAGTGCGTACGCATCATCTTGTCCCACTTGCTCTAGATAGGTATTCCACCATGTTAACGCAGAACCTGTGAAGGTATGCGTAGCGTACTTCACTTTGTCCTCTTCAGTACACTTACTTATGGCAAACACTGATTCAACCTTCTCGGTCCACCGTTTCAATCCGATCGGTCCTTCGGTTCCATCAAATTCCAAAGGTTTGCAGGCAGTGAATTCTTTGTAGGTGCATCCTACACGATTTCCTGTACTGCTAGATCCAAGGTTATTGTTGGTATGTAGCGCAGCCTGTACTGCGGCTATGTTTGAAGCTAGAAAAGTACGGAATTCCTCTTCATTCATATTCACGGTGTGTCGAGTAGTCGGTGCCATTTCCTTCAAAATAGTTAAATGGAACAAGTTAATCATACAGAATATTAAGAGTAGTTAATAGTATTTTGTAGCATAATATGAACTCATTTATAAAAGCTTTTTCTTCATATTAGCGTTTTATAAGTTTAAATTCGGGTAGTACCTACCCGTTAAGTTCATACTTAGTAGCTAATATACAATTCAACTACTACAATTCTATATGAAAAACTGATTATAATAATATTTCGCGTTCAAACTTTTATACAATATTTTACAAACTTACAATACCGCTTATTTTACATAAAGCATGAAATATAGCACACAATAACTTTGATACAAGATAGTTGTGAAGACAATTCTAGCTAGTACACAAGTCGTTCAGCAAAGGCAATAAAGACACGTAATTCATACGTCCAGAAACAAGTCATGCATTCTGGTTTTACTAGGACTACTTCCCATCCTTGGTCTTGTGCAACATAACCGTTATGGCCGTTGATAAGACAGCGTGTTGTAACGTCATCAAAGGGACGAGGGTTACGTAATGTCCAACAGTCCCGTAATAATCTAAAAACCTCATTTCTTACCCCAATTACCGACTCCGTCACTTGTGGAAACGTTTTGTTTAATAGTTGTAGCCCGATGTTCTTGTTCTCACTTTGGTGAGAAGCGAACATTACTAATCCGTAAGCATAACATGCTTCTTTATGTTGCATGTTAGCCGCTTTTTCTAAATCACGAAGTCCAATATTCGGATATATTGAGTCAAAATAATTTCTTAACCCGTTGCGTAAAATAGCATTTGGGTTCCCCGCAATATATGCGTCAAAGTAAACATATCGTAACTTATGGGTTTCCCAATGTGATATCCCCCATCTTTCAAACGAAAGTCTCTTATAAACCAAGACATTCTTGGAACGTTCTTCGAATGTCTTACAAACTGATCTCGCCTTAAATAGTTGTGCCGAAGAATTCTGGCCGACTCTAGACAAGATTTCATCAATCATGTCTCCGGGTAGGTCTCTTAAAATATTGGGTTGTCTATCCATTTTGTGTTTTTAAACTGTAAAATAGACAAGAGTTAGATTCATAAAAAAAATACTTATTAATACAAGCAATTTTTACATATATCATAAAGCATAAGAACACTATATTCCATATATTACACCACACGAATACAACTATCTTATTCCGACTCGCTCGTTTCTTCTTCTTCGGTTTTGGTTCGTTTTGCCAAGTTTCTAGGGATATATGATGTTCCCCTAATACGAGCCGTCGTGATCCACATTGGTTTAGAAAAACCTGGTGGTTTAGAGGTTCCCGGGTCATTGTTACAACTTAAGGACTTCGGGGGTTGACGATACATATAAAGTTCATCGGGGTTAGAATTAGATTTCTCTATTTTTATGCCCTTTCCCTTATTATTTTCTTTTGCCTTTTTAAATTCAGTTGGGGTAATTTCTATAACATCATTGGAATTCTCGTCGGAATCCGATTCATCGGAGAATTGGTAATCCTCCCAATATTTTGCTTCCTTGGCGGAAACACCATTGACCATAATTAACTTTGGTCGGTTGGTTGAGGATTTTCTTTTACTTAACCGTTTTATTATTTCCCCCACCGGTTCTATTTCTTCATCCGGTTCCGATTCTTCTTCCGGTTCCGATTCTTCTTCCGGTTCCGACTCTTCTTCCGGTTCCTCTTCGGGAACTTGTGAATCAGTCCACAAATCATTCCAATTTACATTTGACTCTTCATTATTATTAGGTGAGTCAATGGGACTTGTTCTAGAGGTAGACATCTATCACATAATATCAAACACGTTAAGAGATTAATATATCACATAATATTCATATGTTAAAAATATATAGTTTCCAACAAAAATGTTAAGCAATCATTTTTAAAGAAAACACGGTCGAAGTCCAGACTCACTAATGCATCCTAACAAACTCGATAAGACACACTAATGCAAATTTTCTGGTTCTCTAAGACCAACGCTCGGATACCAACTGAAATGTCCCGTTCTTATTGATTAAAAACGTTCCATATTAATTGATTTCGTTGCGAGGTTTTGACCTCTATATGAGACGTTTTTCAAAGACTGCATTCATTTTAAAACAAACCATAACCTTTATTTCATCAATAAAGGTTTAAAAAGCTTTACGTAGATTATCAAATAATGATAATCTAAAATATCATGTCTACACACGACCATTACATAATGGTTTACAATACAAATATGTTACAACAAAATAAGTTTCTTGAATGCAGTTTTTACACAATATCATACAAGCATGGACTCCAAATCTCGTCCTTATTTAAGTATGCGACAGCGGAAGCTCTTAATAATCACCTGAGAATAAACATGCTTAAAACGTCAACAAAAATGTTGGTGAGTTATAGGTTTAACCTATATATATCAAATCGTAACAATAGACCACAAGATTTCATATTTCAATACACATCCCATACATAGAGATAAAAATCATTCATATGGTGAACACCTGGTAACCGACAATAACAAGATGCATATATAAGAATATCCCCATCATTCCGGGACACCCTTCGGATATGATATAAATTTCGAAGTACTAAAGCATCCGGTACTTTGGATGGGGTTTGTTAGGCCCAATAGATCTATCTTTAGGATTCGCGTCAATTAGGGTGTCTGTTCCCTAATTCTTAGATTACCAGACTTAATAAAAAGGGGCATATTCGATTTCGATAATTCAACCATAGAATGTAGTTTCACGTACTTGTGTCTATTTTGTAAATCATTTATAAAACCTGCATGTATTCTCATCCCAAAAATATTAGATTTTAAAAGTGGGACTATAACTCACTTTCACAGATTTTTACTTCGTCGGGAAGTAAGACTTGGCCACTGGTTGATTCACGAACCTATAACAATATATACATATATATCAAAGTATGTTCAAAATATATTTACAACACTTTTAATATATTTTGATGTTTTAAGTTTATTAAGTCAGCTGTCCTCGTTAGTAACCTACAACTAGTTGTCCACAGTTAGATGTACAGAAATAAATCGATAAATATTATCTTGAATCAATCCACGACCCAGTGTATACGTATCTCAGTATTGATCACAACTCAAACTATATATATTTTGGAATCAACCTCAACCCTGTATAGCTAACTCCAACATTCACATATAGAGTGTCTATGGTTGTTCCGAAATATATATAGATGTGTCGACATGATAGGTCGAAACATTGTATACGTGTCTATGGTATCTCAAGATTACATAATATATAATACAAGTTGATTAAGTTATGGTTGGAATAGATTTGTTACCAATTTTCACGTAGCTAAAATGAGAAAAATTATCCAATCTTGTTTTACCCATAACTTCTTCATTTTAAATCCGTTTTGAGTGAATCAAATTGCTATGGTTTCATATTGAACTCTATTTTATGAATCTAAACAAAAAAAGTATAGGTTTCTAGTCGGAAAAATAAGTTACAAGTCGTTTTTGTAAAGGTAGTCATTTCAGTCGAAAGAACGACGTCTAGATGACCATTTTAGAAAACATACTTCCACTTTGAGTTTAACCATAATTTTTGGATATAGTTTCATGTTCATAATAAAAATCATTTTCTCAGAATAACAACTTTTAAATCAAAGTTTATCATAGTTTTTAATTAACTAACCCAAAACAGCCCGCGGTGTTACTACGACGGCGTAAATCCGGTTTTACGGTGTTTTTCGTGTTTCCAGGTTTTAAATCATTAAGTTAGCATATCATATAGATATAGAACATGTGTTTAGTTGATTTTAAAAGTCAAGTTAGAAGGATTAACTTTTGTTTGCGAACAAGTTTAGAATTAACTAAACTATGTTCTAGTGATTACAAGTTTAAACCTTCGAATAAGATAGCTTTATATGTATGAATCGAATGATGTTATGAACATCATTACTACCTTAAGTTCCTTGGATGAACCTACTGGAAAAGAGAAAAATGGATCTAGCTTCAATGGATCCTTGGATGGCTCAAAGTTCTTGAAGCAAAATCATGACACGAAAACAAGTTCAAGTAAGATCATCACTTGAAATAAGATTGTTATAGTTATAGAAATTGAACCAAAGTTTGAATATGATTATTACCTTGTATTAGAATGATAACCTACTGTAAGAAACAAAGATTTCTTGAGGTTGGATGATCACCTTACAAGATTGGAAGTGAGCTAGCAAACTTGAAAGTATTCTTGATTTTATGAAACTAGAACTTTTGAAATTTATGAAGAACACTTAGAACTTGAAGATAGAACTTGAGAGAGTTCAATTAGATGAATAAAATTGAAGAATGAAAGTGTTTGTAGGTGTTTTTGGTCGTTGGTGTATGGATTAGATATAAAGGATATGTAATTTTGTTTTCATGTAAATAAGTCATGAATGATTACTCATATTTTTGTAATCTTATGAGATATTTCATGCTAGTTGCCAAATGATGGTTCCCACATGTGTTAGGTGACTCACATGGGCTGCTAAGAGCTGATCATTGGAGTGTATATACCAATAGTACATACATCTAAAAGCTGTGTATTGTACGAGTACGAATACGGGTGCATACGAGTAGAATTGTTGATGAAACTGAACGAGAATGTAATTGTAAGCATTTTTGTTAAGTAGAAGTATTTTGATAAGTGTATTGAAGTCTTTCAAAAGTGTATAAATACATATTAAAACACTACATGTATATACATTTTAACTGAGTCGTTAAGTCATCGTTAGTCGTTACATGTAAATGTTGTTTTGAAACCTTTAGGTTAACGATCTTGTTGAATGTTGTTAACCCATTGTTTATTATAACAAATGAGATATTAAATTGTTATATTATCATGATATTATGATATATAATATATCTCAGTATGATGTATATACAGTTAAATGTCGTTACAACGATAATCGTTACATATATGTCTCATTTCGAAATCATTAAGTTAGTAGTCTTATTTTTACATATGTATTTCATTGTTAATACACTTAATAATATATTTACTTATCATTTAACATAATTAACCAAGTGTATCAATATCTTAATATGATTCATATGTACCTAGTAAGACGTTGTTATAACGATAATCGTTATATATATCGTTTTCGAGTTTCTTAAATTAATAGTCTCCTTTTTATGTATATAACTCATTGTTAAAATACCTAATGAGATACATACTTATAATAAAAACATGTTAACTATATATATAACCATATATATGTCAACGTATAGTTTTTACAAGTTTTAACGTTCGTGAATCACCGGTCAACTTGGGTGGTCAATTGTCTATATGAAACATATTTCAATTAATCAAGTCTTAACAAGTTTGATTGCTTAACATGTTGGAAACATTTAATCATGTAAACATCAATCTCAATTAATATATATAAACATGGAAAAGTTCGGGTCACTACACATCCTACACGATTTCCTGTACTGCTAGATCCAAGGTTATTGTTGGTATGTAGCGCAGCCTGTACTGCGGCTATGTTTGAAGCTAGAAAAGTACGGAATTCCTCTTCATTCATATTCACGGTGTGTCGAGTAGTCGGTGCCATTTCCTTCAAAATAGTTAAATGGAACAAGTTAATCATACAGAATATTAAGAGTAGTTAATAGTATTTCGTAGCATAATATGAACTCATTTATAAAAGCTTTTTCTTCATATTAGCATTTTATAAGTTTAAATTCGGGTAGTACCTACCCGTTAAGTTCATACTTAGTAGCTAATATACAATTCAACTACTACAATTCTATATGAAAAACTGATTGTAATAATATTTCGCGTTCAAACTTTTATACAATATTTTACAAACTTACAATACCGCTTATTTTACATAAAGCATGAAATATAGCACACAATAACTTTGATACAAGATAGTTGTGAAGACAATTCTAGCTAGTACACAAGTCGTTCGGCAAAGGCAATAAAGACACGTAATTCATACGTCCAGAAACAAGTCATGCATTCTGGTTTTACTAGGACTACTTCCCATCCTTGGTCTTGTGCAACATAACCGTTATGGCCGTTGATAAGACAGCGTGTTGTAACGTCATCAAAGGGACGAGGGTTACGTAATGTCCAACAGTCCCGTAATAATCTAAAAACCTCATTTCTTACCCCAATTACCGACTCCGTCACTTGTGGAAACGTTTTGTTTAATAGTTGTAGCCCGATGTTCTTGTTCTCACTTTGGTGAGAAGCGAACATTACTAATCCGTAAGCATAACATGCTTCTTTATGTTGCATGTTAGCCGCTTTTTCTAAATCACGAAGTCCAATATTCGGATATATTGAGTCAAAATAATTTCTTAACCCGTTGCGTAAAATAGCATTTGGGTTCCCCGCAATATATGCGTCAAAGTAAACACATCGTAACTTATGGGTTTCCCAATGTGATATCCCCCATCTTTCATACGAAAGTCTCTTATAAACCAAGACATTCTTGGAACGTTCTTCGAATGTCTTACAAACTGATCTCGCCTTAAATAGTTGTGCCGAAGAATTCTGGCCGACTCTAGACAAGATTTCATCAATCATGTCTCCGGGTAGGTCTCTTAAAATATTGGGTTGTCTATCCATTTTGTGTTTTTAAACTGTAAAATAGACAAGAGTTAGTTTCATAAAAAAAATACTTATTAATACAAGCAATTTTTACATATATCATAAAGCATAAGAACACTATATTACATATATTACACCACACGAATACAACTATCTTATTCCGACTCGCTCGTTTCTTCTTCTTCGGTTTTGGTTCGTTTTGCCAAGTTTCTAGGGATATATGATGTTCCCCTAATATGAGCCGTCGTTGTCCACATTGGTTTAGAAAAACCTGGTGGTTTAGAGGTTCCCGAGTCATTGTTACAACTTAAGGACTTCGGGGGTTGACGATACATATAAAGTTCATCGGGGTTGGAATTAGATTTCTCTATTTTTATGCCCTTTCCCTTATTATTTTCTTTTGCCTTTTTAAATTCAGTTGGGGTAATTTCTATAACATCATCGGAATTCTCGTCGGAATCCGATTCATCGGAGAATTGGTAATCCTCCCAATATTTTGCTTCCTTGGCGGAAACACCATTGACCATAATTAACTTTGGTCGGTTGGTTGAGGATTTTCTTTTACTTAACCGTTTTATTATTTCCCCCACCGATTCTATTTCTTCATCCGGTTCCGATTCTTCTTCCGGTTCCGATTCTTCTTCCGGTTCCGACTCTTCTTCCGGTTCCTCTTCGGGAACTTGTGAATCAGTCCACAAATCATTCCAATTTACATTTGACTCTTCATTATTATTAGGTGAGTCAATGGGACTTGTTCTAGAGGTAGACATCTATCACATAATATCAAACACGTTAAGAGATTAATATATCACATAATATTCATATGTTAAAAATATATAGTTTCCAACAAAAATGTTAAGCAATCATTTTTAAAGAAAACACGGTCGAAGTCCAGACTCAATAATGCATCCTAACAAACTCGATAAGACACACTAATGCAAATTTTCTGGTTCTCTAAGACCAACGCTCGGATACCAACTGAAATGTCCCGTTCTTATTGATTAAAAACGTTCCATATTAATTGATTTCGTTGCGAGGTTTTGACCTCTATATGAGACGTTTTTCAAAGACTGCATTCATTTTTAAAACAAACCATAACCTTTATGTCATAAATAAAGGTTTAAAAAGCTTTACGTAGATTATCAAATAATGATAATCTAAAATATCCTGTTTACACACGACCATTACATAATGGTTTACAATACAAATATGTTATATCGAAATCAGTTTCTTGAATGCAGTTTTTACACAATATCATACAAACATGGACTCCAAATCTTGTCCTTATTTTAGTATGCAACAGCGGAAGCTCTTAATATTCACCTGAGAATAAACATGCTTTAAACGTCAACAAAAATGTTGGTGAGTTATAGGTTTAACCTATATATATCAAATCGTAACAATAGACCACAAGATTTCATATTTCAATACACATCTCATACATAGAGATAAAAATCATTCATATGGTGAACACCTGGTAACCGACAATAACAAGATGCATATATAAGAATATCCCCATCATTCCGGGACACCCTTCGGATATGATATAAATTTCGAAGTACTAAAGCATCCGGTACTTTGGATGGGGTTTGTTAGGCCCAATAGATCTATCTTTAGGATTCGCGTCAATTAGGGTGTCTGTTCCCTAATTCTTAGATTACCAGACTTAATAAAAAGGGGCATATTCGATTTCGATAATTCAACCATAGAATGTAGTTTCACATACTTGTGTCTATTTTGTAAATCATTTATAAAACCTGCATGTATTCTCATCCCAAAAATATTAGATTTTAAAAGTGGGACTATAACTCACTTTCACAGATTTTTACTTCGTCGGGAAGTAAGACTTGGCCACTGGTTGATTCACGAACCTATAACAATATATACATATATATCAAAGTATGTTCAAAATATATTTACAACACTTTTAATATATTTTGATGTTTTAAGTTTATTAAGTCAGCTGTCCTCGTTAGTAACCTACAACTAGTTGTCCACAATTAGATGTACAGAAATAAATCGATAAATATTATCTTGAATAAATCCACGACCCAGTGTATACGTATCTCAGTATTGATCACAACTCAAACTATATATATTTTGGAATCAACCTCAACCCTGTATAGCTAACTCCAACATTCACATATAGAGTGTCTATGGTTGTTCCGAAATATATATAGATGTGTCGACATGATAGGTCGAAACATTGTATACGTGTCTATGGTATCTCAAGATTACATAATATATAATACAAGTTGATTAAGTTATGGTTGGAATAGATTTGTTACCAATTTTCACGTAGCTAAAATGAGAAAAATTATCCAATCTTGTTTTACCCATAACTTCTTCATTTTAAATCCGTTTTGAGTGAATCAAATTGATATGGTTTCATATTGAACTCTATTTTATGAATCTAAACAAAAAAAGTATAGGTTTCTAGTCGGAAAAATAAGTTACAAGTCGTTTTTGTAAAGGTAGTCATTTCAGTCGAAAGAACGACGTCTAGATGACCATTTTAGAAAACATACTTCCACTTTGAGTTTAACCATAATTTTTGGATATAGTTTCATGTTCATAATAAAAATCATTTTCTCAGAATAACAACATTTAAATCAAAGTTTATCATAGTTTTTAATTAACTAACCCAAAACAGCCCGCGGTGTTACTACGACGGCGTAAATCCGGTTTTACGGTGTTTTTCGTGTTTCCAGGTTTTAAATCATTAAGTTAGCATATCATATAGATATAGAACATGTGTTTAGTTGATTTTAAAAGTCAAGTTAGAAGGATTAACTTTTGTTTGCGAACAAGTTTAGAATTAACTAAACTATGTTCTAGTGATTACAAGTTTAAACCTTCGAATAAGATAGCTTTATATGTATGAATCGAATGATGTTATGAACATCATTACTACCTTAAGTTCCTTGGATGAACCTACTGGAAAAGAGAAAAATGGATCTAGCTTCAATGGATCCTTGGATGGCTCAAAGTTCTTGAAGCAAAATCATGACACGAAAACAAGTTCAAGTAAGATCATCACTTGAAATAAGATTGTTATAGTTATAGAAATTGAACCAAAGTTTGAATATGATTATTACCTTGTATTAGAATGATAACCTACTGTAAGAAACAAGGATTTCTTGAGGTTGGATGATCACCTTACAAGATTGGAAGTGAGCTAGCAAACTTGAAAGTATTCTTGATTTTATGAAACTAGAACTTTTGGAATTTATGAAGAACACTTAGAACTTGAAGATAGAACTTGAGAGAGTTCAATTAGATGAATAAAATTGAAGAATGAAAGTGTTTGTAGGTGTTTTTGGTCGTTGGTGTATGGATTAGATATAAAGGATATGTAATTTTGTTTTCATGTAAATAAGTCATGAATGATTACTCATATTTTTGTAATCTTATGAGATATTTCATGCTAGTTGCCAAATGATGGTTCCCACATGTGTTAGGTGACTCACATGGGCTGCTAAGAGCTGATCATTGGAGTGTATATACCAATAGTACATACATCTAAAAGCTGTGTATTGTACGAGTACGAATACGGGTGCATACGAGTAGAATTGTTGATGAAACTGAACGAGAATGTAATTGTAAGCATTTTTGTTAAGTAGAAGTATTTTGATAAGTGTATTGAAGTCTTTCAAAAGTGTATAAATACATATTAAAACACTACATGTATATACATTTTAACTGAGTCGTTAAGTCATCGTTAGTCGTTACATGTAAGTGTTGTTTTGAAACCTTTAGGTTAACGATCTTGTTAAATGTTGTTAACCCAATGTTTATAATATCAAATGAGATTTTAAATTATTATATTATCATGATATTATCATGTATGAATATCTCTTAATATGATATATATATACATTAAATGTCTTTACAACGATAATCGTTACATATATGTCTCGTTTAAAAATCATTAAGTTAGTAGTCTTGTTTTTACATATGTAGTTCATTGTTAATATACTTAATGATATGTTTACTTATCATAGTATCATGTTAACTATATATATATCCATATATATGTCATCATATAGTTTTTACAAGTTTTAACGTTCGTGAATCACCGGTCAACTTGGGTGGTCAATTGTCTATATGAAACATATTTCAATTAATCAAGTCTTAACAAGTTTGATTGCTTAACATGTTGGAAACATTTAATCATGTAAATATCAATCTCAATTAATATATATAAACATGGAAAAGTTCGGGTCACTACAAAAATAGTGTTTCGGACTGGTTCGCCGGTAAGTGTTT
The DNA here is from genome assembly GCF_046630445.1 of Rutidosis leptorrhynchoides. Lineage (NCBI taxonomy): Eukaryota > Viridiplantae > Streptophyta > Magnoliopsida > Asterales > Asteraceae > Rutidosis > Rutidosis leptorrhynchoides. The sequence goes on from NC_092343.1 coordinate 248,546,819, forward strand.
CAGGTTCTTCGCCAAAAGGTGAATTTGGTTGGTGGAAAGAATCGTCTTCTTCTCCTCTCCATTGTTAAGTCGACTATGAACTGATCAGATGAATGGGGGATGGCTGATTGATTGATTTATTCTGGTGACACTGCTTTCGGATCTTAGGTGAACATTCTTATCGGATAGCGGTCGGAATAACTATCGGAATAGCTATCAGAATCTGAGGAACTCAAACTAGTTGAGGGATTCATCTCGTACGATCAGATGAAGGATTTTCGATAAGAAATGGATTATAGGATGTAGATTAGTATCCTGCAATACATGATTTACATATGCATATATAATACTAAAATCCCATATGTTACGGAGGAATCTACGGAAGCTGTCAGGCAAAGTTTACAGTAACAGATATGCTAAGATATGAATTTTTGTCTATACACTATTCATGCAATCAATGCAGCAAGACGTGTCTTAGACTAAAAATGATAAGCAGGTAATTTCCTGAGGATGATAAGTAGTTAATTTTCGACACAAAATGATAAGCAAAACATTTGACATGCAGACACGGTCGAAGTCCAGACTCACTAATGCATCCTATCGACTTATCAGTTAGACACACTAATGCAGACCTGGTTCGCTAAGATCACCGCTCTGATACCAACTGAAAGGACCCGTCCTAATCCATCTGGACGAAGTCTTCAACAGTTGGTCCCATTGCGAGGTTCTGACCTCTATATGCCATGAACGACTCCATGTAATATGAGCAAATGCACAGCGGAAGATTTCTTTCATACCTGAGAAAAAACATGCTTTAAAGTGTCAACCAAAAGGTTGGTGAGTTCATTAGTTTAACATAAATAATCATTTCATAATTTTAATAGACCACAAGATTTCATATTTCCATTTCTCATAAACATACGTCTCATGCATAGAGACAAAAATATCATTCATATGGATTGAACACCTGGTAACCGACATTCACAATATGCATATAAAAATATCCCCATCATTCCGGGATCCTCCTTCGGATATGATATAAATTTCGAAGTACTAAAGCATCCGGTACTTTGGATGGGGCTTGTTGGGCCCGATAGATCTATCTTTAGAGTTCGCGTCAATTAGGGTGTCTGTTCCCTAATTCTTAGATTACCAGACTTAATAAAAAGGGCATATTCGATTAGATAATCCAACCATAGAATGTAGTTTCGATTACTTGTGTCTATTTCGTAAAGCATTTATAAAAACAGCGCATGTATTCTCAGTCCCAAAAATATATATTGCAAAAGCATTTAAAAAGGGATTAATGAAACTCACCTAATGTATTTTGTAGTAAAAATACATATAACGTCATTGAACAAGTGCAAGGTTGGCCTCGGATTCACGAACCTATATCAGTTATATATATATTAAAACGTATAATTTATCATGTAATAATAAGCAAACCAGTTTATATATTAGTTATATAATATATTACTTATTATAATGTATTTGTTATTTCAAATGTTAAATATATATCTGTATATGTTTCTTTTATATTAATATAGTAAATTAGATATTTTTATTATATATGTAGTAATTATATTTTTATGTAAATATCTTTTATTTGTTAAAATAATACTTATGATAATACAAAAGTAGTGATAGTAATACTAATAATGATATTGACAATAATAATTTTTATTGTAATAATAATAGTAATAATAGTAATGATAAAAATAATAATATTGTCTCTAAAAATAATACCATTGATAATGATAATAATAATTCCAATAGTAGTTAAAATGATAATTGTAATAAAAATGCTATTGTTAATAATAATAATAATAATAATATTAATAAAAATAATACTTTTAGATATAATCCTAATGTTAATAATTATAATCTTTATAATAATAGTAATAATAAATGACCAATAATCTTGTATTAGTAGTAATAACAATAATAATAAGTATATTACTAATAATAATAATAATAATAATAATAATAATAATAATAACAATAATAAATAATAAAAGAAGTACAAAAATATAGCAAAGTATACCCTTTCAACTCTTTTTCTAAAAAAGATTGTCCCAAACGAGGCTCGAACCCGCAACCTCCTGCTTACTCGTAAAGACCTCATACCATCCCTCTGTTACTATTTTCCTAATTTATACTACTACCCTAATATATTTATCCCGAAAACATCTTTTTTTTTTTTTTTAATATCTTACTTTGTTTCGATAACGGCCCAACAGGATTTTGGCCCAACTGGAAACAAAGAGTTCGGCCCAACAGAAACTCCTAGCCCAACAATAGACCCATCAGAGTGTTGTTTAATAAAAAAACTATCTTGCTGCAGCCTAGGATTGAACTCAGGACCTCCTGACTACCTGCTAACATGCCTAACCAATCAGCTATCCATCCATATATGATTTAACCCTTAACAGAAAACTATATAATCTGTTTGTCTAAGTGTTCTAGTTCTTCTTCTTCGTTTAAAAAAAAAATAATCGACCAACCCAAGATTCAAATCATCACATCACGATTTTTGAGACTTCAAATTAATACTAATTAATAAAAATCAAATGTTTTTTTAAAAAATATAAAAAAAAAAAAAAATAGCTGCACCAGCAGCTTACGGTTTTAAAAAAAAAAAAAAAAATGATTTTGATTTTTAGAGAGTTTTAGGAAATTGTTAAAACACGAATTTGTTTGCAAATTATTTATAGAAACTAACGGAATCTTCAATTGGACTTGAATCTTCAAAACGAGTTCGAATTTCCTCAAGAACAATTGTTTGACTTTTGACTTCTAAAACTTTGACTCGAAAATTCAAGCTTGATATCACGAATTGGAACCTAAGATTTTGAGGAAACATTCATGACGTGAATTAAAACACTTCTGCACTTTTAGATTTTTAAAATGGATTCGGTTACGAATTAAGAGCAAAAAGGTAGTACGTACAGAGGTTAAAAATAAAAAAAAAAAAAAAAAAAAAAAAATTTTTTTTTTTTTGCTATATATCAGCTAGATGATAGATGCTTGCAGATATGGATGATATTGAGAATGATAAAATTTAATGATTGAAGTAGAAATCACAGGATATCGATTGAATTTGTAGGGATGATTCCATCGCCTAGTCACGAGCACACAGAAGAGAAAGAAAAAAAATTAAACTGAAAGGGAGAGGTTCCTAGTACATGTATTATTAAGATGGTGGAAACAACCAAATACAGTGAAAGGTGACTTTATTTGCTTTAAAACACGGGAGTAGTTTACTGGTCTCTTTTTGATAATTGAGTCCACAACAAAGCACAAGTGTGTATATAATATATATATCTATATTTTTTAATAATAATAAACCAATAATAATCAATCGTAATAATAATTATAATATGTTAATTAAGTCACATGAATCACACAATTGCGCAAATACCACAGTTTAGCTGCCCATATTTTCAATTTACTCAACGGACAGTTTTCACGGATAGTGTATCGGGTGAAATAAGTGGCGGATAAAAGCGTTTAGAAAAATCTCATATTTTCATATTAACTATATTTATTTATTTCAGTCATTATGGTATAAAATTCGATAATTGATTATTAAATAAAAATTACATCAACTGTCTCTCTCATTTACGGGTAAAATATAAAAAGTTTTAAAATTTAATAACTAGGTCTTAAATACATTTTTAATAAGTTTAAAATTTATAGAACTCATTTTCGGATCACCGTTTATTTTAAAATCATATAAGTTCGAATTGAACCTCTCTAAATAATAATCGAAACGTCCAACGAATATTACAATCATTAAATATTTATTTTTATATACTTTATTTATATATATATAGATATATTTTTAAATAATAATTATTATAATATCAATTTTTTTATTTTATTACTTTTTAATAACAACATCATATAATACTTCAAATTATATTTCGAATTATTATTTATATATATACATACACACATATCTATTTACAATTAATTGTTCGTGAATCGTCAGGCATGGTCAAAGGTCAATTGAATGCATGAATATAGATTTCAAAACTTTCGAGACTCAACATTATAGATTTTGCTTATCGTGTCAGAAATATATAAAGATTAAAGTTTAAATTTGATCGGAAATTTCCGGGTCACTACAGCAGTCCTTGGCAATTTAGTGATGAAATCCATGGTAATCTTTTCCCATTTCCATTCCGGGATTTCGGGTTGTTGAAGTAGACCTGATGGTTTCTGATGCTCAGCTTTGACCTTAGAACACGTCAAACATTCTCCTACGTATTTAGCAACATCGGCTTTCATACCCGGCCACCAAAAATGTTTCTTGAGATCCTTGTACATCTTCCCCGTTCCAGGATGTATTGAGTATCTGGTTTTATGAGCTTCTCTAAGTACCATTTCTCTCATATCTCCAAATTTTGGTACCCAAATCCTTTCAGCCCTATACCGGGTTCCGTCTTCCCGAATATTAAGATGTTTCTCCTATCCTTTGGGTATTTCATCCTTTAAATTTCCCTCTTTTAAAATTCCTTGTTGCGCCTCCTTTATTTGAGTAGTAAGGTTATTATGAATCATTATATTCATAGATTTTACTCGAATGGGTTCTCTGTCCTTCCTGCTCAAGGCATCGGCTACCACATTTGCCTTCCCCGGGTGGTAACGAATCTCAAAGTCGTAATCATTCAATAATTCAATCCACCTACGCTGCCTCATATTCAGTTCTTTCTGATTAAATATGTGTTGAAGACTTTTGTGGTCGGTATATATAATACTTTTGACCCCATATAAGTAGTGCCTCCAAGTCTTTAATGCAAAAACAACCGCGCCTAATTCCAAATCATGCGTCGTATAATTTTGTTCGTGAATCTTCAATTGTCTAGACGCATAAGCAATCACCTTCGTTCGTTGCATTAATACACAACCGAGACCTTGCTTTGATGCGTCACAATAAATCACAAAATCATCATTCCCTTCAGGCAATGACAATATAGGTGCCGTAGTTAGCTTTTTCTTCAATAACTGAAATGTTTTCTCTTGTTCATCATTCCATTCAAATTTCCTCCCTTTATGCGTTAATGCAGTCAAGGGTTTTGCTATTCTGGAAAAGTCTTGGATGAACCTTCTGTAGTAACCAGCTAGTCCTAAAAACTGGCGTATGTGTTTCGGAGTTTTCGGGGTTTCCCACTTTTCAACAGTTTCTATCTTTACCGGATCCACCTTAATACGTTCTTTGTTCACTATGTGACCGAGGAATTGAACTTCTTCCAACCAAAATGCACACTTTGAAAACTTAGCGTACAATTCTTCATTCCTCAATACTTCTAACACCTTTCTCAAATGTTCACCGTGTTCTTGGTCATTCTTTGAGTAAATAAGTATGTCATCAATGAAAACAATGACAAACTTGTCAAGGTATGGTCCACACACTCGGTTCATAAGGTCCATGAACACAGCTGGTGCATTAGTTAAACCAAACGGCATGACCATAAACTCGTAATGACCGTAACGTATTCTGAAAGCAGTCTTTGGAATATCATCTTCTTTCACCCGCATTTGATGATACCCAGAATGTAAGTCAATCTTTGAATAAACAGACGAGCCTTGTAGTTGATCAAATAAGTCGTCGATTCTCGGTAGTGGGTAGCGGTTCTTGATGGTAAGTTTGTTCAACTCTCGGTAGTCGATACACAACCTGAATGTACCATCTTTCTTCTTGACAAACAAAACAGGAGCTCCCCACGGTGATGTGCTTGGTCGAATGAAACCACGCTCTAAAAGTTCTTGTAATTGACTTTGCAGTTCTTTCATCTCGCTGGGTGCAAGTCTGTAAGGAGCACGAGCTATTGGTGCAGCTCCTGGTACAAGATCTATTTGAAATTCAACGGATCAATGTGGGGGTAATCCCGGTAATTCTTTCAAAAATACATCGGGAAATTCTTTTGCAATGGGAACATCATTGATGCTCTTTTCTTCAGTTTGTACTTTCTCGACGTGTGCTAGAACAGCATAGCAACCTTTTCTTATTAGTTTTTGTGCCTTCAAATTACTAATAAGATGTAGCTTCGTGTTGCCCTTTTCTCCGTACACCATTAAGGGTTTTCCTTTTTCTCGTATAATGCGAATTGCATTTTTGTAACAAACGATCTCTGCTTTCACTTCTTTCAACCAGTCCATACCGATTATCACATCAAAACTCCCTAACTCTACTGGTATCAAATCAATCTTAAATGTTTCGCTAACCAGTTTAATTTCTCGATTCCGACATAAATTATCTGCTGAAATTAATTTACCATTTGCTAATTCGAGTAAAAATTTACTATCCAAAGGCGTCAATGGACAACTTAATTTAGCACAAAAATCTCTACTCATATAGCTTCTATCCGCACCCGAATCAAATAAAACGTAAGCAGATTTATTGTCAATAAGAAACGTATCCGTAACAAGCTCCGGGTCTTCCTGTGCCTCTGCCGTATTAATATTGAAAACTCTTCCGCGGCCTTGTCCATTCATGTTCTCCTGGTTCGGGCAATTTCTAATAACGTGGCCCGGTTTTCCACATTTATAACAAACTACATTGGCATAACTTTCTCCGACACTACTTACTCCGCCATTACTCGTTCCGACACCATTTGTTCCTTTCGTTATATTAACCCCTGGCCCGTAGACCTCATACTTCGCCGCGCTATGACCATTTCTTTTACACTTGTTGCAAAATTTGGTGCAGAACCCCGAGTGATACTTTTCACACCTTTGGCATAGCTGCTTCTGATTGTTGTTGTTGTTGCGGTTATTATTGTTGTTGGGATGATTGTTGTAGTTGCTGTTGTTGTTGTTGTTGTTGTTGGGCCGTTTGTTGTAGTTGCGATTGATGTTGCGATTGTTGGGATAATTGTTGCGTATTGTTGTAATTGCTGTTGTTGTATTGGTGATTCTTATCACCGTTTTCCTCCCACTTTCTTTTGACTTGCTTCACATTGGCCTCTTCAGCAGTCTGTTCTTTAATTCTTTCTTCAATCTGGTTCACTAGTTTGTGAGCCATTCTACATGCCTGTTGTATGGAGGCGGGCTCGTGTGAACTTATATCTTCTTGGATTATTTCCGGTAATCCTTTCACAAACGCGTCGATCTTCTCTTCCTCATCTTCGAATGCTCCCGGACACAATAGGCACAATTCTGTGAATCGTCTTTCGTACGTGGTAATATCAAATCCTTGGGTTCGTAACCCTCTAAGTTCTGTCTTGAGCTTATTGACCTCGGTTCTGGGACGGTACTTCTCGTTCATCAAGTGCTTGAATGCTGACCACGGTAATGCATACGCATCGTCTTGTCCCACTTGCTCTAGATAGGTATTCCACTATGTTAACGCAGAACCTGTAAAGGTATGCGTAGCGTACTTCACTTTGTCCTCTTCAGTACACTTACTTACGGCAAACACCGATTCGACCTTCTCGGTCCACCGTTTCAATCCGATCGGTCCTTCGGTTCCATCAAATTCCAAAGGTTTGCAGGCAGTGAATTCTTTGTAGGTGCATCCTACACGATTTCCTGTACTGCTAGATCCAAGGTTATTGCTGGTATGTAGCGCAGCCTGTACTGCAGCTATGTTTGAAGCTAGAATGTGACAACCCGGAAATTTCCAACCAAATTTAAACTTTAATCTTTATATGTTTCCGACACAATAAGCAATATTTGTTAAGTTAAATTTCAAGAATTTTAAACTATGTTCATACATTCATTCAACTTCGACCAAGTTCCAACGATTCACGAACCATTAAACGAATATGATTATATATGTATATGTGTATATATATTATAACTTGAAACGTAAATGAAATATTATATTAAATACTTTATATGATTGTATCTGTTTCAAAATGTTTATCAATGGAATTAGAAGATAAGATCAACTGATTGAATTATCAGATATATTAAATTATGATTACAAGTCTCTGTTGAAAGGCCCACGTTGATTTGAGAAATCTTTCCATTTTAACAATATTCGGAAAATGGTAAAGTAATTTATAAATAAGAACAAATTGTCAATCATTGAGAACTAGACAAAGGATAGTGGAAGATTGAATCTCATAAAGACTCGATTGATCTATTTAGTTTCAAACGTACAAAAATGTTTTCAGTTTAAAAAGAACTTTATTATTAAAACGTATATAACTTTTATAAATATCTAGAACCACTTTTGACAACTCATTACTTAACTAGTATGATAAAGATAACGATATTTATATTTTATTTTATTAAATATATATATATATATAACGATCTAAATTAATATTATATATATTTATACGCGTATAATATGTGCATAGTTTTATACTTTTACTATACTTAAACTTTACCTTTACTTTATTTTTACTTTACTTTAACTTTAATAATTCACTTTAATAATTCATACTTTAATAATTTATACTTTAATAATTCACTTTAATAATTCATACTTTAATAATTCACTTTAATAATTCATACTTTAATAATTCACTTTAATAATTCATACTTTAATAATTCATTTTAATAATTCAAAAATCTATTATAAATAGAATTCAATAGGTTTCATTATTTCATAGAAACTTGAAAATATTTTTCTCTAAACTCTCTCAATCGATTTACATATATATATTTACTCCGTATTATTTCAAGATATTATTAGTATACATAAAATATTACGACGGAGTGTTGTCTGAGTGATTTCGAAATTGTTTTTCGAGTAGGATAGGATTAAGGAAATTATGGGTTATAGCTATAGAGGTGATTGAGTATGGTTCATGGGTATGCTCGTGAGGTCAATATAGTGTTTATCATTTCCGTTGCGTCTACGTACCTTTCCTGCAATATTGAATCTCAATATTGATACGTGAGTACTCATAATTTAACTTTTACATACTAATAGTGTATCCTTGACTAGTGCTCGAGTATTTAGGATTATGCATGCTTGTACTTTTGATATTGCCCTTAGACAGGTTAGGTTGAATCTTGAATTAGTTACACTTGCGGTTGAGATAAGGTATAAGATATGCATGTCCTTGGAAAGCTAGCGAAAAATTAAGAACTTTTCCTTTAGATATCGAATGGTTTCGATGAACGGATTAGAAGTTATAATCAATTGAATTTTCGATATTTTTATTAAAAATGATTATTATTATCGTCATTTTTATCGTCGTTCTAGTTTTATCTTATTATTATCATTATTATTATCTTTATCAATAAAAGGGATTTATCATTAAAAATTGTTTTCTTTATTACTATCGTTATTATCGTTAAAGTTATAATTAGTATTATTATTATTATTATCCCATTATCATTATCATTATTATTATTATTATTATTAGTATTATTATTATTATTATTATTATTATTATTATTATCATTATTAATATATATATATATATATATATCATTATTTAAAAATGGTTATTGTTATTGTTATTATTATTATTACTATATTATCATTAAGATAATTATTAGTATTATCGTTAATAATATTATAGTAACTATCATTATTAATATTAGTGCAATTAAAAAAAATAATTGTAACACCTAAATATTTTGATTACTATTATTATCATTATTATGAACACGATATAAAAGACGATTAAAAGCTGTTAAACGAACCGATTAGGAAATAATGAGTAAGAGTATCATGATGAAATTAAAATATTATAAGATATTAATTTAGATAAAATTATCGTTCTTATTATTTTTATCATTACTATTATTATTAAAAGTATCGTTAGTATTAAAACTATCATTTTAACAAAAATTATCATTTTAATAGAAATGTCATTGTTACTATAAAATATCATTATTATTATTATTTTTAAATAGAATTATTATTTTAAAGATAATATTAAAAATTATCGTAAATATTAAAGTTATCATAATTAGAATTATCGTTTTATCATAATGTCATCTTAGTAATTATAAATATTGATATTTTTATAATAATAATTATTATTACAAAATAATACAACTTTTACTTACTATCATTATAGATATTATTTTATCAAATAAATATGTGATACAAACATATTTTACTACGTGTAATAACTTACTTTAATAATACCTATCATATTATCTTTATGATATTAAATGAACCCTATAAATTTTATTACTTAATATATATAAAAGTATATTTGATTATATAAATTTAATATAAAATTTTATTTATTAATAAATAAATTATATTATTTACTCTAATAAATCTTTTTAAAATATTTAAAAATATAAAACGACGATATTTAAACTATATATTAATCATGTATAGATTTCTAGAAATTATTTTGAGTCAAATTTACTTTTGTTGACTTTTGCATATTAGTCTCGAGCATTAGGATTGTGGTACACTATGACTTGACCTAATTTGTTAGACAAATATTGACCAACATATAAATATATATAATTAATTTAGGTTCGTGAATCCGAGGCCAACCTTGCACTTGTTCAATGACGTTATATGTATTTTTACTACGAAATACAGTATGGTGAGTTTCATTTGCCTTTTTACCTTTTATATTTTTGGGCTGGGAATACATGCGCAACTTTTATAAATGTTTTACGAAATAGACACAAGTACGTGAAACTACATTCTATGGTTGAATTATCGAAATCGAATATGCCCCTTTTTATTAAGTCTGGTAATCTAAGAATTAGGGAACAGACACCCTAATTGACGCGAATCCTAAAGATAGATCTATTGGGCCTAACAAACCCCATCCAAAGTACCGGATGCTTTAGTACTTCGAAATTTATATCATGTCCGAAGGAGGATCCCGGAATGATAGGGGATATTCTTATATGTATCTAGTTAATGTCGGTTACCAGGTGTTCACCATATGAATGATTATTTTTGTCTCTATGCATGGGACGTATATTTATGAGAACTGAAAATGAAATTCTTGTGGTCTATTAAAATGATGGAAATAAATGATTATGATAAACTAATGAACTCACCAACCTTTTGGTTGACACTTTAAAGCATGTTTATTCTCAGGTGTTAAAGAAATCTTCCGCTGTGCATTTGCTCATTTTAAAGATATTACTTGGAGTCTTTCATAGCATATTTTGAAGAACGTTGCATTCGAGTCATTGAGTTCATCAAAGATTATTATTAAATCAATTTATAGTTGGATAGTGGATATTATGAAATGGTATGCATGCCTGTCAATTTTCGATGTAAAGAAAGTTTGTCTTTTAAAAACGAATGCAATGTTTGTAAAATGTATCATATAGAGGTCAAATACCTCGCAATGTAATCAACTATTGTGAATCGTTTATAATGTATATGAACGGGTCCTTTCATAGAAAAGTACGGAATTCCTCTTCATTCATATTCACGGTGTGTCGAGTAGTCGGTGCCATTTTCTTCAAAATAGTCAAATGGAACAAGTTAATCATACAGAATATTAAGAGTAGTTAATAGTATTTCGTAGCATAATATGAACTCATTTATAAAAGTTTTTTCTTCATATTAGCGTTTTATAAGTTTAAATTCGGGTAGTACCTACCCGTTAAGTTCATACTTAGTAGCTAATGTACAATTCAACTACTATAATTCTATATGAAAAACTGATTATAATAATATTTCGCGTTCAAAATTTTACACAATATTTTACAAACTTACAATACCGCTTATTTTACGTATAGCATGAAATATATCACACAATAAATTTGATACAAGATGGTTGTGAAGATAATTCTAGCTAGTACACAAGTCGTTCGGCAAAGGCAATAAAGACACGTAATTCATACGTCCAGAAACAAGTTATGCATTCTGGTTTTACTAGGATTACTTCCCATCCTTGGTCTTGTGGAACATAACCGTTATGGCCATTGATAAGACAGCGTGTTGTAACGTCGTCAAAGGGACGAGGGTTACGTAATGTCCAACAGTCCCGTAACAATCTAAAAACCTCATTTCTTACCCCAATTACCGACTCCATCACTTGTGGGAACGTTTTGTTTAATAGTTGTAGCCCGATGTTCTTGTTCTCACTTTGGTGAGAAGCGAACATTACTAATCCGTAAGCATAACATGCTTCTTTATGTTGCATGTTAGCCGCTTTTTCTAAATCACGAAGTCCAATATTCGGATATATTGAGTCAAAATAATTTCTTAACCCATTGCGTAAAATAGCATTTGGGTTCCCCGCAATATATGCGTCAAAGTAAACACATCGTAACTTATGGATTTCCCAATGTGATATCCCCCATCTTTCGAACGAAAGCCTTTTATAAACGAAGGCATTCTTGGAACGTTCTTCGAATGTCTTGAAATGTCCCGTTCTTATTGATTAAAAACGTTCCATATTAATTGATTTCGTTGCGAGGTTTTGACCTCTATATGAGACGTTTTTCAAAGACTGCATTCATTTTTAAAACAAACCATAACCTTTATTTCATAAATAAAGGTTTAAAAAGCTTTACGTAGATTATCAAATAATGATAATCTAAAATATCCTGTTTACACACGACCATTACATAATGGTTTACAATACAAATATGTTACATCGAAATCAGTTTCTTGAATGCAGTTTTTACACAATATCATACAAACATGGACTCCAAATCTTGTCCTTATTTTAGTATGCAACAGCGGAAGCTCTTAATATTCACCTGAGAATAAACATGCTTTAAATGTCAACAAAAATGTTGGTGAGTTATAGGTTTAACCTATATATATCAAATCGTAACAATAGACCACAAGATTTCATATTTCAATACACATCCCATACATAGAGATAAAAATCATTCATATGGTGAACACCTGGTAACCGACATTAACAAGATGCATATATAAGAATATCCCCATCATTCCGGGACACCCTTCGGATATGATATAAATTTCGAAGTACTAAAGCATCCGGTACTTTGGATGGGGTTTGTTAGGCCCAATAGATCTATCTTTAGGATTCGCGTCAATTAGGGTGTCTGTTCCCTAATTCTTAGATTACCAGACTTAATAAAAAGGGGCATATTCGATTTCGATAATTCAACCATAGAATGTAGTTTCACGTACTTGTGTCTATTTTGTAAATCATTTATAAAACCTGCATGTATTCTCATCCCAAAAATATTAGATTTTAAAAGTGGGACTATAACTCACTTTCACAGATTTTTTACTTCGTCGGGAAGTAAGACTTGGCCACTGGTTGATTCACGAACCTATAACAATATATACATATATATCAAAGCATGTTCAAA